>NC_069503.1:919000313-919005313 GCF_027579735.1 Bombina bombina
ACCGATTCGGAGAAACCACGTTTTGATAAAATCAATCTCCAAGCAGTCAGACGCAGAGAAATTAGATTTGGATGGTTGAAAGGACCCTGAGTCCATGGTGGAAGGGATGACATGTCCACCAGATCTGCATACCAAGTCCTGCGTGGCCACGCAGGTGCTATCAAAATCACCAAAGCTCTCTCCTGCTTGATCTTGGCAATCAGACGAGGGAGCAGAGGAAATGGTGGAAACACATAAGCCAGGTTGAAAGACGAAGGCGCTGCTAGAGCATCTATCAGCGCTGCCTTGGGTTCCCTGGACCTGGATCCCTAACAAGGAAGCTTGGCGTTCTGACGAGACGCCATGAGATCCAGTTCTGGTTTGCCCCAAAGTTGAATCAACTGTGCAAACACCTCCGGATGGAGTTCCCACTCCCCCAGATGAAAAGTCTGTCGACTTAGAAAATCCGCCTCCCAGTTCTCTACTCCTGGGATATGGATAGCTGATAGATGGCAAGAGTGAACCTCTGCCCATAGAATTATTTTTGAAACCTCCAACATTGCTAGGGAACTCCTTGTTCCCCCTTGATGGTTGATGTAGGCTACAGTCGTGATGTTGTCCGACTGAAATCTGATGAACCTGACCGCAACTAGCCGAGGCCAAGCCTGAAGAGCATTGAATATCGCTCTTAGTTCCAGAATGTTTATCGGAAGGAGTGTCTCCTCCTGAGTCCACAAGCCCTGAGCCTTCAGGGAGTTCCAGACTGCACCCCAGCCCAGAAGGCTGGCACCTGTCGTTACTATTGTCCAATCTGGCCTGCGGAAGGTCATACCCTTGGACAGATGGACCCGAGATAACCACCAGAGAAGAGAATCCCTGGTCTCTTGATCCAGATTTAGTAGAGGGGACAAATCTGTGTTATCCCCATTCCACTGACTGAGCATGCAGAGTTGCAGCGGTCTGAGATGTAGGCGGGCAAACGGCACTATGTCCATTGCCGCTACCATTAAGCCGATTACTTCCATACACTGAGCCACTGAAGGGCGAGAAGTAGAATAAAGAACACGGCAGGAATTTAGAAGTTTTGACAACTTGGCCCCTGTCAGGTAAATCTTCATTTCTACAGAATCTATCAGAGTTCCTAGGAAGGAAACTCTTGTGAGAGGGGATAGAGAACTTTTTTATTCGTTCACTGTCCACCCATGCAACCTCAGAAATGCCAGAACAATGTCTGTATGGGACCTGGCGATTTGAAAATTCAACGCCTGTATTAGAATGTCGTCTAGATAAGGGGCTACTGCTATACCCCGCGGCCTTAGGACCGCTAGGAGTGACCCCAGAACCTTCGTAAAGATTCTTGGTGCCGTAGCTAACCCAAAGGGAAGAGCCACAAACTGGTAATGCCTGTCTAGGAAGGTGAACCTGAGAAACTGATGATGATCTCTGTGTATCGGAATGTGCAGATAAGCATCCTTTAAGTCCACGGTAGTCATATATTGACCCTCCTGGATCATAGGTAGGATGGTTCGAATAGTTTCCATCTTGAAGGATGGGACCCTGAGAAATTTGTTTAGGATCTTGAGATCTAAGATTGGTCTGAAGGTTCACTTTTTCTTGGGAACCACAAACAGATTTGAATAGAAGCCTTGCCCCTGTTCCTCCTTTGGAACTGGGTGGATCACTCCCATAACTAGGAGGTCTTGAACTCAATGTAAGAATGCCTCTCTCTTTATCTGGTTTGTAGATAATTGTTAGAGATGAAATCTTCCTTTTGGGGAAGAAGCTTTGAAGTCCAGAAGATATCCCTGGGACACAATTTCCAACGCCCAGGGATCCTGGACATCTCTTGCCCAAGCCTGGGCGAAGAGAGAAAGTCTGCCCCCTACTAGATCCGTTACCGGATCGGGGGCTGATCTTTCATGCTGTCTTAGAGGCAGCAGCAGGTTTTTTGGCCTGCTTTCCTTTATTCCAAGCCTGGTTAGGTCTCCAGACCGGCTTGGACTGGGCAAAATTTCCCTCTTGTTTTGTATTAGAGGAAATTGAAGCTGCGCCACTCTTGATGTTTCGAAAGGCACGAAAATTAGGCTGTTTGGTCCTTAATTTGTTGGACCTATCCTGAGGAAGGGCGTGACCTTTTCCTCCAGTAATATCAGAAATGATCTCCTTCAGTCCAGGCCCGAATAGGGTCTGTCCCTTGAAGGGAATGTTGAGACGCTTAGACTTTGAAGTAACGTCAGCTGACCAGGATTTAAGCCATAGCGCCCTACGCGCCTGAATAGCAAAACATGAGTTCTTAGCCGTTAGTTTGGTTAAATGAACAACAGCGTCAGAAACAAATGAATTGGCTAGCTTAAGAGCTTTAAGCTTGTCAAGGATATCATCCAATGGGGTTTCTACCTGTAGAGCCTCTTCTAAAGACTCAAACCAGAAGGCCGCAGCAGCAGTGACAGGGGCAATGCATGCGAGGGGCTGGAGAATAAAACCTTGTTGAATAAAAAAATGTCTTAAGGTAACCCTCTAATTTTTTGTCCATTGGATCTAGAAAAGCACAACTGTCCTCGACAGGGATAGTTGTACGCTTCGCTAGAGTAGAGACTGCTCCCTCCACCTTAGGGACCGTTTACCACAAGTCCTGTGTAGAGGCATCTATGGGAAACATCTTTTTAAAAACAGGAGGGGGAGAGAACGGTACACCTGGTCTATCCCATTCCTTAGTAATAATTTCTGAAAACCTCTTAGGTATTGGAAAAACATCAGTGTAAACAGGCACTGCGTAGTATTTATCCAATTTAAACAATTTCTCTGGGACTACAATGGCGTCACAGTCATCCAGAGTTGCTAAAACCTCCCTGAGCAACATGCGGAGGTGTTCAAGCTTAAATTTAAATGTAGACATATCAGAATCAGGTTGAATTGCCTTCCCTGAGTCAGAAAAATCACCCACAGATAGAAGCTCTCCTCCTTCGGCTTCTGCACATTGTGAGGGTATATCGGACATAGCTACTAAAGCGTCAGAGCTCTGTATTTTTTCTAGCCCCAGAGCTGTCTCGCTTTCCTTGTAACCCTGGCAGTTTGGACAATACTTCTGTAAGAGTATGATTCATAACTGCCGCCATGTCTTGTAAAGTATACACAATGGGTGCGCTAGATGTACTTGGCGCCCCTTGAGCGGGAGTGAAAGGCTCTGACATGTGGGGAGAGTTAGTCGGCATAACTTCCCCCTTGTCAATTTCCTCTGGTGATAAATCTTTTAAAGCCAGAATATGGTCTTTATAACTTATAGTAAGATCAGTGCATTTGGTACACATTCTAAGAGGGGGTTCCACAATGGCTTCTAAATATAATGAACAAGGAGTTTCCTCTATGTCAGACATGTTTAACAGACTAGTAATGAGACCAGCAAGCTTTGAAAACACTTTAACACTAATTAATGTGAAAAAGCAGAATATAAAAAACGATACTGTGCCTTTAAGGGAAAAAAACAAACACAAAAACGGCAAAACAGTGAAAAAAGCAGTTAACTATGAAATTTTTACAGTGTATATAATAGACTAAAATAGCATTGCACCCACTTGCAAATGGATGATTAACCCCTCAGGTTCAAAATCGAAGCACAAAAACGGTAAAAACCGTTATAACAGTCACAAGCAAACTGCCACAGCTCTACTGTGGCTCCTACCTTCCCATAAAACGACTTTTGTAGGCACAAAAACCCTTTACAGAGGTCCAATATTACAGGGGACTCCTTCAGGGAAGCTGGATGTCTCAGAATGTAAAAAACAACTGCGCAATTAGAACGCGAAAATAGGCCCCTCCCACCATGCACTCAAAGTCAGAGGGCCTTAAAAAACTATTCCTAGGAGTAAAATAACAGCCATGTGGAAAACTAGGCCCCAAATAAAGATTTATCACCTCAGTAAAAAACGTTCCTTTATATATATAACGTTTTACATACTAAGCCATAATGGAAAGTAATATGAAAATTACCCTTTACTGCAAGCATGATGCCAGTCGTTATTAAATCACTGCAATCAGGCTTACCTTAACTATATCAGGCACTGTCAGCATTTTCTAGTTCTTATCATCCTCTAGAAAAAAATATACTGAACATACCTAAGGGCAGTTAATTCTGCAGGCCGTTCTCCCAGCTGAAGTTTCCCCATACTCTTCAGTTATGTGTGAGAACAGCAGTGGACCTTAGTTACAACCTGCTAAGATCATCAAAAACCTCAGGCAAATTCTTCTTCTAATTTCTGCCTGAGGTAAAAAAAAAACAGTACAACGCCGGCACCGTTTAAATATAACAAACTTTTGCTTGAAGATAAACTACACTAATTCACCACATCTCTCTAGCTACTTCCCTTGTCGAGAGCTGCAAGAGAATGACGGAGTGGCAGTTAGGGGAGGAGCTATATAGACAGCTCTGCTGTGGGTGATCCTCTTGCAGCTTCCTGTTGGGAAGGAGAATATCCCACAAGTAATGGATGAATCCGTGGACTGGATACACCTTACAAGAGAAATATATATTATATACACACACACACACTACAGTATATATATATATATATATATATATATATATGCACACACACATTATATATATATATATATATATATATATATATATATATATATATATATATATACACACACACATACATACATACATATACACACACACACACATATACATACACACACAGAAGGGGGCGGCACTCTCAGACTGGACTGGGTACACATCCTTTGACTCTGCAACATGCTCAGCCCTGGGTGCTCAATAGCACTCTCAGGAAGCTGTGCTGGGACCCAGGTTTTGGGGGAGACCTTGACGTGGTACCTGGGCTTGTCCCATTTGGCCAGATGCGGTAACTAACTCTTCCAGTTTTGCTTTTAATCTTAGCTGAGAGCTTACTAATGAGTGCTGTTCTTTCTTTGTGTTTATATACACACACACACATATATACATATAAATATATTTTTTTGTATTAGGCACTCCAAAAAGTTTTATTTGCTAAGTCCTA
>NC_069503.1:919010313-919062813 GCF_027579735.1 Bombina bombina
GACACTCCATCCCCGGGCCCTCCACGCCCACAAGACCCCTAAATCACACCTTATTCGACTATTTTGGTCTGGACATAGATCCTCAACCAATGGAATACTTTGTTCACGCTAGGGGGATATCCCTAGCCCTCTTCTCCTCGGACTGTTCCAGATCCTGGGTATTGGGTAAGAAATGGAAAGTTGACGAACAGCAGCTGGTTTAGTTGATAAACTATCATTGTTATAATCCTGTTATATTGTGTTACCAGGTTTTCTACTCTCTTTTTAGACCAGCAGAGCCAGTAACATAGACACTGGACATCTCAGAGTTTAATTCTTGCAAAGTATGTAAAGATGATATTAGCTGATGTCAATATGTTACACTAGTTATATGGGAGAGTAGCATAGTTTGAGTTTCATTTGTCTGATGCCCCCCAGTCCTGTCCATACCTTCTCTCCTCCCTACTCCATCCCCTTTACTTTCCTCATCCCTTCTGCTCCTTACCTCCTCCTGCAGGTCCCTACCAGAAACCTCTAAATAACTTATGTACAATCATCAAGAGCATTATGCAACTACAGTTACCCCCCAGCCAAGGTGTATAGTTCTAGAAATACACTTTTTGTTAGATTAGTTTATAATTTTCATTTATTTTGTGCTGCCATGAACCTACTTGCCGTATGTGTATTGCCTCATGCCTTTTATCTATTGTTGTTGCTCATAGCCATCATGATCTACAAAATTGAACTGTACATGGTTTCTGTAATTTCATTTTTGCCATCCTGTACTAATGTTGAAAGATAGGTCTAACTTAAAAATACTCTCTCACAATGTCAAGGGGTTTAATATTCCACAAAAAAGATCCATTGCTTTTAAAGATTATAAAAGGCTGAGTTGTGATATTGTGATGCTACAGGAGACCCATTTCAAAAAAGGGAGGGAACCCCGTGCCTCTTAAGAAATTCGGCACTGCTTACTTTTCTTCTGATAGCTCTAAACATAATGGAGTTTGCACAATGATTGGCAAAGATGTCCCATTTCAGGTGACATCGGTCAATAAAGATAAAATGGGAAGATATCTAATAATCTCAGGGATGTGGAACCATAAACATATAACCTTAGCCAATATTTATGCCCCGGGCCTGGGTGACCCCGGTTTCTTCCATCGGCTTTGCAATAAGCTCCTGGAGTGTCCCGGGGGCGCCCTGGTTATGGGCGGTGATTTTAATGTTGCCATGGATCCTACTATAGATTGCTCTACTGGAAAGTCGTCAGTTCCCAGTAAGACTTTGAAATTAATTAAATCCAAATTGTCTGCCCTAGCCGTTCATGACATCTGGCGACTCCACCACCCAACTACAAAAGATTACACTTTTTATTCCCACCCACATCAAAGCTATTCTAGAATAGATTACATGCTGACAGATGTAACTAGCCTAGCGCATGCCCGAAGTTCAGACATTTATCCCATAACGTGGTCAGACCACGCCATGATTAGCTGCACATTTAATTTCCCTGCTCATGCCCCCTACTCAAGATCATGGAGGCTAGATGAATCCCTTCTAAAGGATCCCCTGATACACATCCAATTAACTAAGTCTATAGAAGACTACTTTAAAGTAAACAATACACCTGATGTGTGCCAGCAACATATTTGGAACGCTCATAAATGCGTGCTTAGGGGCGAGTTGATTGCACTGAAAGCATCCAAACTAAAACAGCAACACTACTTGGCTTCCCTACTTACAGACTTAACTAAACTTCAGGACATTCACAAAAGGTTCCCTAAAGACTATTCCCTTCTTGAAAGCCTAGAACACAAGCGACTACAACTCAACTGTTATCTTGGGAAAGAGGCTAAGCGCAAAGCGCTTTTCCTTAAAAAAACATATTACGAAGGAGCTAACAAACAAGGTAAACTTCTGGCTAGACAACTCCGGCAAAAAGCACTTAGCAGGTATATCTTACATATTAGGGATGTTGGGGGGAATGACCGACATACATCAAAAGACATAGCGGACAGTTTTAGACACTACTACAACTCATTATATAATTTATCTACAGACATACCCCCACCATCGAGTGTAGCCATACAGGACTACCTGACACAATTAAACTTACCCAAAATCAGTGAAGAACAGAGTAACAAATTAGACGCACCCTTTTCAGCAGAAGAGATCAAGCTAGCGATTAAATCATTGAAAGCTGGGAAATCCCCAGGACCAGATGGGTTTAGTAATGCCTACTACATAACTTTTAAAGACCTTCTGATACCACATCTCTTGGCATACTTTCATAGTATAGACCAGGATAAATCTTTTCCCCCTTCGGCTCTGCAGGCCACCATTTCGCTGATCCCGAAACCAAACAAACCTAGTATATCAATCCCAAACTATAGACCGATTTCTCTTTTGAACTCGGATATTAAGATTTTCGCTAAGCTTATAGCCAACAGACTCAATTTAATCTTACCCGAACTTATACATCAAGACCAAGTTGGCTTTGTACCCTGCCGAGAGGCAAGAGACAATACGGTGCGCAACTTACACCTGCTATGGCACGCTAAAACGACCCAAACTCCCTCAATTTGGATTTCCACTGATGCCGAAAAGGCCTTCGACAGAGTCGGATGGCCTTTTCTACAGGCGACGTTACAGGCCTTTGGCCTCAGCGAAAAAACAATACATAGAATATTCGCGCTATATAACAAACCCAACGCCAGAATTGCCCTCAACGGAATTCTATCGCTTCCACTACAAATCACAAATGGCACCAGGCAAGGTTGCCCTCTGTCCCCCCTACTTTTTACTTGCCTTATTGAAACCCTAGCGACCAAAATTAGATTGAATAAAAATATCCAGGGCCTAAGAGTAGAAGAGGACGAATACAAGATGTCACTCTTTGCAGATGACATCCTTTTTTCCCTAACAGAACCAGTTGAGTCAATACCTTACCTATTGGAAGAATTAGCGGTATTCCACGACCTCTCTAATTTTAAAATTAATCAAAGTAAATCCGAAATGTTAGGAGTAGCCATTACCCCTCAAATGGAAGATGCTATTACTGAAATATGCCCGTTTAAATGGAAGAAAGACTCCCTAAAATACTTAGGGATACAATTAGCTGACAACTTTGACATGCTGTTCAAATTAAATTATGTCACAATTAAAAATGCCCTAACGCGAGATCTCTCTTCTTGGACTAGGAAGCCTCTGTCCTGGCTAGGGAGGATTAACACAATCAAAATGAACATTTTCCCACGTCTGTTGTACATTATGCAGACACTCCCCATCCAATTACCTGGCACATACATCCCACAGATACAACAGTTGTTTAGCTCGTTCATTTGGAACAGACGCCCCCCTAGGATAAACAAAACCATAATGTCACGTCCAATAACCCAAGGGGGACTGGGAGTCCCGGATATCGAATCATATCGAAGGTCCATATTTCTTCAAAGAGTTTTGGACTGGAGGATACACAGGGGCCATAAGAGATGGATCTCTCTAGAAGAGAACCTAAATGTGGGCTTTAACCTACCCTCTATCTGCTGGAACCCTAAGTTCCACTCACTCTGCAAACGAATCAGTAACCCACTTACACAGGAAACACTGAGAATGTGGGATTCTACTAATAAGACTAACCCATATTTGTCCTCCTGCCCAGGCCCATTGACATCAATCATTCACAATAGCGAGTTCTCTCTACTATCCTTGGTCAAGAATACAGAAATACAGATCAGGGATGAGGAGGTTACACTTAGGTCCCTCACTAGTAATGACCAAATGAGATCCCAGGAACAGTTAGTGGACGCCGGTTACGGCTGGGCCGGAAATTGGTTTACATACAGAAGGACACATCATTATATTACGACACATCCACATTTTATAAACATGACTCGACCATTGACCAACATTGAGAAAGTATATACTGCCACACCGCCAGTAAAACATAGCCTATCACACATTTACAATATCATCACTCAGCTACCGCCGGGCAATCTACCACGCTCTATTGAGATGTGGGAGAGGGAGTTAGGGATAGTCATCACTCCACAGGTGGCAACCAGCATCTTTCACAACACCAAATCTGCCTCCACATCAGCATCCATTAAGGAACTAAACTATAAAATATTACATGGCTGGTACTTGACTCCCAAAAGGATCCACAAGCTTTTCCCACAATCCCCCAATCGCTGCTGGCGATGTGGCCATGTAGGTAGTGGTTTGAGTCACATGTGGTGGTGGTGCTCTCAGATAAACATGCTATGGCGATCCATAATCAATGAGATAGAATATATTTTTCACACTGTTCTCCCACTAGACCCTCTTGTGTGGCTATTAAACAAACCAGTCAAACTGCCCCAATCCCACTTTAAGCCACTTTTAAAAATTATGATAAACAGTTTGAAGGTTCTGATAGCGCAAAACTGGAGATCACCAGAGATTCCCTCCCTGTACCTGTGGCGTAGCAAGGTCACGGACTTGATCGAATTAGAAGAGTACGGTTCTTATCTACATGATAGACGAGAGCAATTCATTGAACTACAAGCAACCTGGGAAAATCATATTAAAAATATAAGGTTTCAGCAAATACCACTTGACAACGATTAGAGATATAGGAATTGTTATTTACACAGATAAGGCTTACTTAGGAGTACAGTTTATGATTGTTTTTTTTTTTAAGATGGAGCTGTGTACATACTGAGATAGGCATCAAGACACTACGGCAGTTGTTATTGCTAGATTCATATTGTTTGTTTTTATTTTTGTTAAGAAGAAGAAAAAGGTTAAAATGAGAATCTAGGATGCATGAATTCTAACACTGAAACATCTAAACACAGGGTAGCCCTGTCTTCTCTTACAGCACTGTCCAAATAACTGTTATTATTGTATGACCTTGTATGTATATTGTGCTGATTTCTCTGTATTTTGGATTCTTAATAAAAATGATTTGGAAAAAAAAAAAAAAAAATATAAGTAATTTCTATATCTTGGCCCATATCCTTGGGTAACACCTATCAGTGAGATCCCCTCCCAAAGGGGCATGGACAGAACTGCCCACTCCTCTAGTTATCTGTACAAAGGTAGAGATGTCCACTCTAATTGGTGGTCTAGGTAAGGGGTCAGCAACCTTGGCTCTCCAGATGTTGTAGTACTACATTTCCCATGACGCTCAATCGTCTTTAAAGGGACACTGAACCCAAATTTTTTCTTTCGTGATTCGGATAGAGCATGCAATTTTAAGCACCTTTCTAATTTACTCCTATTATCAAATTTTCTTCATTCTCTTGATATCTATATTTGAAAAGCAAGAATGTAAGTTTAGATGCCGGACCATTTTTGGCAAACAACCTGGGTTGTTCTTGCCGATTGGTGGATAAATTCACCCACCAATAAACAAGTGCTGTCCAATGTCTGAACCAAAAAAATAGCATAGATGCCTTCTTTTTCAAATCAAGATAGCGAGAGAACGAAGAAAAAATGATAATAGGAGTAAATTGGAAAGTTGCTTAAAATTGCATGCTCTCGTTAAATCATTTGATAACCTTAGAACAGAATTCAACCTTTCACATAGAAATTTCTTTGCGTATCTTCAGGCAAGACATTATGCCCAAAAACTCACAAATGACTATGGCTGGAACTGGTCCCTAGGGAACATTGAGAATTGGCTTATTTTAGTCAAGAATGGATATATGTCAATTACTCCCTGTTATAATATCTTGGTTTCAGATATGGGTAAAGTTAATCTTGATAAAATTTCTATTAAGTGGGCTGCAATGTTAACTCAAGAACTAGACCCCAAACTACCATATCTCTCAATCCAAGAAGTTATGCGAGCAACTTTCTCCTCTTCCTGGAGGGAGACTCATTTGAAGTTACTCCACATGTCTTATTACACTCCAGAAAAGGGATTTAAATGTGGAAACACTAATTTTAATGTTTGTCCCAAATGCTCCTTCCCTTCGGCGAACCTTCTGCACATGATATGGGCATGTCCAAAAATTGGAAACTTTTGGCTTAAAGTTCAATTTTGGCTTCGCAAAATATTGAATATCCTGTCGTCAGTGAACATGGTTTTTCTTTGCCCTAACTCAGAGAATAAGCAAGCCAGGGCCTATGAATACCCAAAAACTTCCCTCGCCCACCGGGCAAGTAAATCACAAAACTTACCAGCCCGCAAGAAACTTTAGTCGCCCGTGCATATCTGCATGTAGTGTGTATATATCTTATGTAAAAAGGCAATATAAATAGTGTTATTGTAATCCCACAAAGCATTGCAGACAGAGGTCCCAATTTGAATGCTTTGCAAGCTGCTTACTATTTGGGACTTTAGTAATATTTTTCTATCACCAACTACAAAAAAACAGGGATACTATCTTTGTTATACTGTATGTACCCTCTTGACTTATTTTCCACTAAGGGTAAAAAAAAGATCTAATTGAGCAGTTTTCTTTACTTCAGCATATGTGGGGTCACAATTGACTAAGTATATTTAATGCTGCCACCCTTCAACCTATAGAGCTTTGACATAACAAGCATGTTAAAAACACTTTTTTCCCCCCTTTCTGTCCGGCTGCCTTTCAATTACTAGCGCAACTGTCAGTGCCGCGCTAGCAGATTTGACTGGGTGCATGGAGATGGTATGTTTTCTACAAATTGGTAAAGTCAGTTTTTGAAGCAAAAGTAGCGTCCAGAAAAATTGTGCAGTGCTCTATATTGTTATAGTAGGTAGCTTGCTCATGTACATTGTGCTGAAGTTTTGCAGAGGACCCTGGAGTACGTCGGCATAATGTACATGAGCAAGCTGCCTACCATAACTATATAGTCACTTTAACCCATACTTCATTCATACACAAAGAAACACTCACCGCTCTAGCAGGATGTCTTCCCGCGCAGACAACCTTAGGGATGGGAAGTAGCAACTGACAAGGAAGAGACCAAGAGCCATGAAGATAAGGGGAGGTCTTTGAATGCATTTAACAGAAAGAACCTCCCCTTTCTACCCTCCTTTCCCGTGTGTGCGCATATTTGAAAGGCAAATTGACATTTTTTATTATTGCTTCTTAAATCCCCCTTACAATGTCAAGTCGCCGCTCGGGCTGGTAACTTAACATTTTTACTTGCCCGCAAGAAATTTAGGTCGCCATTGGCGACCGGACCGGTCTATTCATATGCCCTGGCAAGCCAACATTAAAATTATTAATATGGCCATATTGGCCGCTAGATATCTTATCTTTAAAAAATGGAAAATGCAAACAGTCCCTAGTATATCGGAAATCAAAAACTGCTTAAAGAAACAATGCATTCTTGAACAGTTCAATACCAATATAGATAATGATCAGGGTATCATTAGGTTCTTTCTTAAATGGTCAGCGTTTATAAAAGCACTTTCCCGTAATGAAATTGAATACCTGATATACCCCTTTCGAAATTCTGATCTGGTTCTACTTGGGATGTGGTAAACTGGTCTTCCCCTTCCCCCCCTTTTTTTTTCCTCCTCTTTTTTTTTTCATTTTCCTTTCTCTTTTCTCTTTGGTAAAACATAAAATTCCAACAATGTGTAGTCAATATCGGAAAGATACATATTTTATTTATTTTGAACATGTAAATGTCTTATATCTATCTATATGGTGTATCCTAATTGCATCCCATGCAGGGATTACATTTATTTAGTATATCTTGCAATGCACTGTTGGCTGTAAATAAAGAATTTAAAAAAAATGCTTGCTCTATCTGAATCACTAAAGAAAAAATTTGGGTTCAGTGTCCCTTTAAGCTGCCTAAGCATCATGGGAAACATAGTTCTAAAATATCAGGAGAGCCAAGGTTTCTTACCCCTGGTCTAGGTAAATGGGAGGGAGCCTAGCAGGTATTACCCAGGGATATAGGCCAAGATTTAGAAATGACTTATATTTTGGTAAACATTTCTAATAATTTTGGCCTTCCCTGTAGTAACACCTACCAGTGAGCAGAATAAAGACATAATAAGGGTGGGGGGGAAAAAGACACTAGCACAACATAAATACTGCAAGCATTATAACAATAGTTTATTTAAGATAAGACAGAATCTTGCGACCAAATTTCGCAGAAGCCGATTGACAAATATCCAATTTGAAATGAGACACAAAGTGTGATGAGATCTCCATACTGAAGCCTGACAAATTTCTTAAGGTGTTGCATCTGCCTCGAATGCCTATGATGTAGCAACTGCCCATGTAGAATGTGCCTTAAGCCCTTCTGAAACCTGTTCACTTTTCTGCATATATGCTCTGGATATGGTCTGATTGATCCAATTGGAAATAGTAAATTTCACAGGAGCTTGACCAATCCTATGTCCTTTGGGAATAACAAGTAGCCAACACTCATACACCAGACTCTAAGTAGCGACAGTAATGGATCCTATGGGATATTTAGTGACAGTGATTTCGTAGTGTTCCAAGACAATGATAATCAGCAAGCACTATGTTATTAGATAGACTCCAGTGGTGCAACACAATGGTAGGTTTGTATAATCAATTTAATAACGTATTATTATTGAAAAAAACGGCATCCACTAGCATATTATCATAACAGATGTGGTATCCATTTAACAGCGTGTGTTTATTCAGATATATATCCTCCTAATTTCATTAGAGATCAGTACTTGAACCACAATACACAGTCCCCACACCGGTATCAGAATGACTGACTTAATAATCACAATGAATGATATTAATTCCGGTCCTACTCACCGCAGGAAGGGCAAATTTCGATGTATGTGGTGAATGATCCTATCCGTGTCGATTTCTCCTGGTTGTCCACACAAGCTGAGCACACCTGCAGGGTAGCTCAGTGATTGCCTGTTATGCAGGCTGTAGTTGCTTGGAAAGAAACACAGGTCATAGGTTGCATTCACCTCTCCTCAGCGTTTCCCTTGCGCTGATATAATGCATAAAAATTCCAAAAGAGTTGTAGGAGGTGAATGCAGGCAGCACAACTTTAGTAAAAAGTAAAAATAAGTTTTATTCAATCATTTAAAATTGATACAAGCACAGATACAGGTGTTACCCAAACACACAGGGGAAAAAAACTGCCTAACAAGTAGACAATCTGTCTTCTGAATAGACTGTGTTCTTTTATCATAGATATGCTGACAGTGCATAACATCCAGACGGTACAATGGTTTACCACGTAACTGCTGTTTTTCCCGGGAAAAAGGATGGAAGGATTATATCTTGATTCTTATGAAAATCAGATACTACTTCAAATTCTTTGCAACAGATGTGGAATCACTGATATTGGAGGAAAAACATAAATCAGTCTGAATGGCAGTTTCTGTAGCAGAGCATCTACTCCCAAATCATGTGGTGTCAATAGACAGCTGAAGGACTTTGAAACTTTATTGTTGTCCTTGGATGCCATGCGATCTATCTTTGGAATTCCCCAGCTGTTGGTGCTTAAATTAAAAAAATTTTTGTTGAGCTGCAATTCCATTAGAGATATCTCTTTTCTGCTTAGAAAATCCACTGCAACATACTCTTTTGCTGGAAAATGAACCAAAGCTAGAAGCTAAACATTGCTTTGAGCCCAAACAAATTATAGAGTGACTTCCTTCAAGACAGACTGACTTCTTGTGCCCCCTTGAAATTGAATGTAGGCTGTTGTGGGACTGGTTTCCGACAGTACATTCATTGCTCTTCCCAACAGTTCATCCTGAAAATGAAGTGCTCAATAAACACCTCTCCAAAAGGTTTTATGGTAGAGCTTGGACCCGTCTTCTCAAGTTTCTTGAGCATAAAACCCATTGCAGGTTGCACTCCAGTCAAACTTGCTGGCATCCTTCTGAAGGACCCATTCTGGCTCCATCAAGGGAACTTCTCTGGAGAGATTTTGTACTTGAACCCACCAATGTAGGGAACTTCTTAACACCTCTGGAAAAGGAATCCGATGACATAAACTGTGGGTTCTTATGAAGCATATTAGAAAGTGACACTGAAAGGGACACATTCTCCAGCTTGCTAATTTTACTACACGTATCACTGAAGCCATATGTCCCTGAAATGTCATCCAATGGCAGGGCTCTTAACATCTAGAAATGTTGCAGATTCAGGAAATATATTTTCATAAACTGGATACATGACAGTAAAAGAGACACCAGACTTGAGGGTTTTGAACTGAATACCCAGAAACACAAGCTGTTGAGATGGGGTAAATGTTTGCTTGCTCCAAGAAATTTGCTATGAGGAGTATGTCGCCTAGGTAAGGTTTAGACAAAGTTCTGCCACAAGAGGAAGCAAGCCTTTAAGAAGATTTGTGGAGCTGTAGAATTCCTGAAGGGCAGCGCTGCAAATTGGAAATCTCTGTTTTTTAATTCCAAATTTTAGGCATTTTCTGTGTGCTTTCATTATATCCGCTGCCTGAAGAAATGCTCCTAGAAGCATTAGGTTGATGACTAAAAGTGCTGTATCCCTCTTGAAAGTCTGAACTACTCGGAAAGAAGTTAGCTTCCAAAGGTCTAAAATCAGTCTCCAGGAACCATCTTTTTCTTTATCAGGAATAAAGGAGATTAGAATCCCTGATTGTGACCATGTACCGGAATATCTTGAATAACCTGTTCGGTCAGTAGCTTGTTGAGAAACTTGTAAATTGCTGTCAACTTCATCTGATACTTTGAGAGTGGCGATTTTCCAAGTAAGGCAATTAAAGTTTTTTCTTGAATTCCAAATAATAGCCTGTTGCTAGAAGATTGAGTACCCATCTGTCCGAAATACTGGTGGCCCAACCTTATCTGAAATAGGTGAGGAATTTGAGCAGGCAAACATCATTGTTTCTTAACTTGGTGAACTGGAAAGAACTTACATCCTCTACCCTTAACCTGGGACTAGGTTTTCCACTCTTGATCACGAAAGGAATCCTTCCTAGATGAAATCTTGTAATTCTGATAATAAGATTGCTGCCTGACAGATTTTTCTGGACTTTAGATTGTGGGAGAAATTAACACTTAGCTCTCTTAGACCTCAAATATTAAAAGGTTCAAATTGTTTACTAAACAAAATTTCTCACTTGAAAGGTAATCTCAGGTGGTTTGCTTTGGAACATGGATCTGCATCCCAATGGTGTAACCATAAAGCCCTTGAATCAAATTTGCTGTATCCCTGGACTTAGCATTAAGTTCTAACATCTCTGTAGCAGCATAGAAAAAAAATGAAGTTTTGTTTGGAGTTGGACTCCTAGTCGTGCCCACCATATGGCTGGACAGAACTCTGAGAAGTTGGAGGTACTGTCTGTGTGTTACCTTTGTACAGGTAACTAGGAGAGTGGGCATTTCTGTCCACGTCCCTTTGAGGAGGGGGTCTCACTGGTACTACCAGGGACAGTCAAGATAAAACAAAGGGATATTATACACTAGAATTTTCTTTGCATAAATGTTTTGTAGATAATCCATTTATATAGCCTATCTGGGTGTCTTTTTGTAAAAATCTATAGTTTTGCTTATTTGTAAATAACACTGTGCTGATTTTATGACTCCTAACCAAGCACCAAAGTTTTAGAAGTATACTGATGTATACAGACTTTCAGACTGCTTCTGTTTGTATAATGGTCTATTTATATTCAGGGGAGGTTCTGCTATTCAGTTGGTGTTCCAGGCTTATCTTATTAACAGTGTTAAAGTGGGAGCTTCTAAGTAAGTTTTTAAAAGGTTTTACACTGGATTTTTATACCAGTATCTGTGCATATTATTCTTTATAGTAGTGTCTATAACATGCAGTTAAAATGAAAATTGGTGTATACTGCCCCTTTAAGGACTACATTTTAAAATGTTAAAATTTCATAAACAATCCAACTACTTACCATTTGTTAATCTATCAAAAAGAAAGATATCAAAATTCCAGTTTCCAACCTTTTCCAACATACACTGAGGGGAAGAAAACAAAACAAAAAAATGATTTAACACTGACAGAATACTCAAATTCCACCTTAAAGGGACACTGTACTGCAAAAAGTGCTTCCACTTAATCTGTTTTCAGAGACAGTTGCATTAAATGTATGGGAAAATATATGTGAAATTGTAACAGCCGGATTTGCTCACTGTAACCATCACCCATTGTACACCAAGAACATGCCCATTCAAATGGGCCGCTCCTGCGGAACAGCAGGCCCATTATCTTCACTTTATCTGTACACAAAAGTCATATACTAATTTTGCTTACTGAAACCACCACCTTTAATAAACATTTATATTTCATCCTACAAGCCTATAGTAGTAATTTCAAGTACACTATGGGGTCGATTTATCAAGCTACAGAGGACATATCTGCCCCTGTCCGCCGCAGCTCGCCTCTGGCATGCTGAATTCTGCTGCTGGAATTCAGCATTGCATAAGATCGCAAGATAGTAAATATGGGGAATTACAGCTGAAATAGTGCTGTGATTAGCTTTATCCAGAAGCGTTTGGGTAATCCTAGGATTAACCGGGTAAATTTAAGATCTTACATCGGGCTTTACACACAGCCGCTGGGTAATGTCAGTTTTACCCGGGTAATTTACCTGCAACAGATATATCTAAAAAAAAAATTGCCATACGGCAAGAGCATTGATTGGAGAACAGTTTTAGCCGTTAGCGCGGAGTGCAGGGTATTTTAATTTTTTACATTTTTAAACTGGATTTTTATATCAGAATCTGGGCATATTCTTCTTTATAGTAGTGTCTATTACATGCAGTTATATGAATATCGGTGTACACTGTCCCTTTAAACTCCATCTAAAATATTGCTAACAGTCCGGATCTGTTTATACAAAATGGAAAGTCCTTATCTTATCACTATGTCTGTGTTCAAAACTTAGAGAGAGCAATTGCAAATTGTATTACCCATCTCTTTCAACCCCCACTGAGAACTTGATCTCTGATTAATACATCTTGTTAACATAACTCTTCTATAGAGAACAGTAAAGCATTCATATTTACAGTATAGGTGGTAGCTTCAACGGGCAAACTATTTAAAATTATAAAGTTAGAGGAGATATTTGCAAAAAAAATATGTTATGCTCCAGTGTGTGAAACAGATCAATTGGAACACATTAAAGCAGATAAAAATATATAGTAGAATGTCCCTATATGTTTATGCTTCTAAGCAGCAGAAAAAAAAAAAATTGGATTTACCTTGGCTTGCCCATTATAATCCTCATCCAATATGTGCAAGGAATTTTGTGCAGATACACCCCGGAAGAAACGAGAGGATCTTAAGTACCGTTGGAAACTCAGCAACCTCCGGATGTTTCTTGCAGACAAGGAGACATCAACTTCAGAATGTGCTACAGATTTAAATAGGATAACAACTTATTATTGTTATATGCAGGCAGCCTTTGCATATAGAATTATTTCCACTCCTAATTGTTGTTAGTTTCGACATATTTTACAATTTAAAGGGACATTGTATTCTATAAAACAGTACTGTGGTTATAAAGGCACATAAAATATGCTAAAATATTTTTGGAAAATAAAAGATTAAGAGGTTTAAATTAAAACTGAAACTAGCAGTAAATGCATGGTTGTAAAAACAGTTAATTTTTAATTAGTTTCTTTGGCTGATAGTTACCAGCATAGAGTTGTGCGAGATGCTCCTATGTGTCTACTGCCTGCAAAGGGTTAAAGTGTTAAGCTCATGCACCAGGTGTGCTCCCACGCTGGTCCTGTACTGACCGTATGTATGTGTGTATACGTATGTATGTGTATGTATGTATGTATGTATGTGTGTATGCTTATGTATGTATGTGTGTGTGTGCGCATGTATGTGTGTATGCGTGTATACGTATGTATGTGTATGCATGTGTGTGTGTGTATGTATGTATGCTTATGTATGTATGTATGTGTATAAATGTATGTGTGTATGTGTGTATACGTATGTGTATGCATGTGTGTGTGTGTATGTATGTATGTATGCATGATGTGTATGTATGCATGTATGTGTGTATGCTTATGTATGTATGTGTATGCTTATATATGTAATAATGTGTATATGTGCTTATGTATGCCAATGCATGAAAGTAATTATGTATGTGTGTGCACTTATGTATGCATGTATGTGTGTGCGTATGCATGTATGTGTGTGCATGTATGTATGTGTATGTATGCATGCGTATGTATGTGTGTGCGCTTATGTATGCATGTATGTGTTCATGCATGCATGTATGTGTGCGTATGTATTTGTATGTATATGTGTATGTTTGTGTGTGTGTGTGGCGTGCGTATGTGTGTGCGTATGTATGCATGCATGCGTCCGTACATATGCGTACATACGTATGTATGTAGTTCCTCTTATTGGTTGAATTCTGCTTAGGAACGGCAACAACAATTCCTGAGCATAACTTTATCTGTTTGTTTAAACTCCTTTGCAATGGGTAAACACACAGTTAGCAATAAGCATTTTTTTTAACAGCACACTAAAGAATTACAGCATTTTGTTACACTAAAATGTCCCTTTAATTAATTAAACTGTCTTGTTTAAATCTATGAAATTGTATTCCCAGCTTGCTTATAAGCACAACTGCCTTCTAAACCATATCTCCTTACCCTAAAAGTGACATTTGGCCAGAAGATAATTCAGCTAAGTGTATGATCTGAAGTACTAACCTGATCTTAACAACTCTGGATCCCTCCAGACTTGGTTGCTCTCATAATTGTGGGGGCTTGTATTTAAAGCCTTTTTACGATCGTTGCCTGGCATATTAAAGAGTGATCCTGGTTAGAATTCCTTACGTACAGCAATAAAACCCACCCTAAATACATCTGGAAATAACACTAGGAAATCACATTGTTTTATCTAAAGTTACATCACTTATAAAGAATTAAAAAATAATAATAAAGCTTATCTGAAAGAGAGAGGCATTCTGCATTCATTTGGATTAAAGCTAACACAACAAGGGGTCAGAAATAGAAATTTACAGGTGACCCACATTAACTTTACAAGGTTACATATTAGATTTCTTTATAAGTAGCTACAAGCATAATTATATTTTTGTTTATTTACTGGCCTGGCCACCCATCATACTCAAAAGATCTCCAACCCCTTTACTAAGTCTGATGAGGTTGGCAGTGCAGCCAATCACAAGCAATACCCCCCTCCCCACTGACAGAAGGGGAGAGCCTGCCCCTCTGCTTCATGGGAAGTTTTAAGTTTGATGGATTGCACATGCACAGTAAGCAGCCCTACACTATCTGTATTAGTTTTTAATAGACTAAAATAACAGTAAAATAGATGAGCCCTGAGTTCAAAGACAACTGAGTAATATTAAAATTCCGGTTTATCTTGAGAAACAGATTATTTGGGCTTTAGGTGCCCCCAGGGAGGTATCTCACATACTTGGAAACTTTAAGAAAAGACAACAATAAATAAATAGGTAAAAATTAAAACCATGTAATCAGCAAACAGAGAAATGCTGTAATTTGCTGTTGCACCATCCCTATGACCTAGAACTCCCTCTATAGGCCACTCCCTCTATAGGCCACCTGCCCACATAACATCAACTCTGTAGCCCAGCAAGCTCCTTTATGAGACCCATATTTACACCATCAGACCTTATTTCAGATCAGAACCCTGGCCCGGCAGTCCCTAAGTGAGCCACATATCCACAACATATATCTGGTCCCACAGAAAATGCTCTAACTTTTTAGTGTATTTTATTTATGCACTACTGATTGCATAGGAGACTGTTCCTAAAAACTGTGTTACCCCGTCCCCCAGACGGATAGCGAAACAAACAAGAGACTGGTGCTTGCCACCTCTGGCTTTAGCTAAGCAGCTTTACTGCTATCAAACGTATAGCAGTTAATAATAATTAAGTGCTTAACTGTTTAAATAAAATGTAATGTAATGTTATATAAAAACTTGCTTTTTGTATATATAAAAAGCAAGTTTTTATATAACATTACATTTCGTTTTATTTAAACAGTTAAAAAACATAATTTATGTAAGAACTTACCTGAAATTCATTTTGTTCACGAGCTGTTACGTATAGGATATATACATTCCTCCCAGGAGGAGACAGAAGTTTCTAGAGCTGCAACAACTTATCGGCATAATCGATAATAATCGATTATGAAAATCATAATTTATGTTAGAACTTACCTGATAAATTCAAGGGATATACATTCCTACCAGGAGGGGCAAAGTTTCCCAAACCTCAAAATGCCTATAAATACACCCCCCACCACACCCACAATTCAGTTTAACGAATAGCCAAGAAGTGGGGTGATAAGAAAGGAGCAAAAGCATCAACAAGGAATTGGAATAATTGTGCTTTATACAAAAAAACATAACCACCACAAAAAGGGTGGGCCTCATGGACTCTTGCCAATATGAAAGAAATTAATTTATCAGGTAAGTTCTTACATAAATTATGTTTTCTTTCATGTAATTGGCAAGAGTCCATGAGCTAGTGACGTATGGGATAGCAAATACCTAAGATGTGGAACTGCACGCAAGAGTCACTAGAGAGGGAGGGATAAAAATAAAGACAGCCAATTCCGCTGAAAAAGAATCCACAACCCAAATCAAAAAGTTTTAATCTTTATAATGAAAAAAACTGAAATTATAAGCAGAAGAATCAATCTGAAACAGCTGCCTGAAGAACTTTTCTGCCAAAAACTGCTTCTGAAGAAGAGAAAACATCAAAATGGTAGAATTTAGTAAAAGTATGCAAAGAAGACCAAGTTGCTGCTTTGCAAATCTGATCAACAGAAGCTTCATTCTTAAAAGCCCAGGAAGTAGAAACTGACCTAGCAGAATGAGCCGTAATCCTCTGAGGCGGGGATTTACCTGACTCCAAATAAGCATGATGAATCAAAAGCTTTAACCAAGATGCCAAAGAAATGGCAGAAGCCTTCTGACATTTCCTAGAACCAGAAAAGATAACAAATAGACTAGAAGTCTTTCTGAAATCTTTAGTAGCTTCAACATAATATTTCAAAGCTCTAACCACGTCCAAAGAATGTAAAGATCTTCCCAAAGAATTCTTAGGATTAGGACACAACGAAGGGACAACAATTTCTCTACTAATGTTGTTGGAATTCACAACTTTAGGTAAAAATTTAAAAGAAGTCCGCAAAACCGCCTTATCCTGATGAAAAATCAGAAAAGGAGACTCATAAGAAAGAGCAGATAATTCAGAAACTCTTCTAGCAGAATAGATGGCCAAAAGAAACAATACTTTCAAGAAAGTAATTTAATGTCCAGAGAATGCATAGGCTCAAACGGAGGAGCCTGTAAAGCCCTCAAAACCAAATTAAGACTCCAAGGAGAAATTGGCTTAATGACAGGCTTGATACGAACCAAAGCCTGTACAAAACAATGAATGTCAGGAAGATTAGCAATTATTCTGTGAAACAGCACAGAAAGAGCAGAGATTTGTCCTTTCAAGGAACTTGCAGACAAACCCTTATCCAAACCATCCTGAAGAAACTGTAAAATTCTAGGAATTCTAAAAGAATGCCAAGAAAATTTATGAGAACACCATGAAATGTAAGTCTTCAAAACTCAGTAATAAATCTTTCTAGACACAGATTTGCGAGCCTGCAACATAGTATTAATCACTGAGTCAGAGAAACCTCTATTACTAAGCACTAAACGTTCAATCTCCATAACTTCAAATTTAATGATTTGAGATCCTGATGGAAAAATGGACCTTGAGATAGAAGGTCTGGCCTTAACGGAAGTGTAGTCTGAGGAAAGAAACAATCAATCCGGATAGTGATGAAATAAAACGTAGCTTTTATTCAAAATAAGGGTATAAAAACCTCAGAGCCATAACGGAAGTGGCCAAGGTTGGCAACTGGACATCCGAACAAGATCCGCATACCAAAATCTGTGTGGCCATGCTGGAGCCACCAGCAGTACAAATGAACGCTCCATTATGATTTTGGAAATCACTCTTGGAAGAAGAACTAGAGGCGGAAAGAGATAAGCAGGTTGATAATTCCAAGGAAGTGACAACGCATCCACTGCTTCCGCCTGAGGATCCCTGGACCTGGACAGATACCTGGGAAGTTTCCTGTTTAGATGAGAAGCCATCAGATCTATTTCTGGAAGCCCCCACATCTGAACAATCTGAAGAAACACATCTGGGTGAAGAGACCATTCTTCCAGATGTAAAGTCTGGCGACTGAGATAATCCGCTTCCCAATTGTCTATACCTGGGATATGGACCGCAGAGATTAGACAAGAGCTGGATTCCGCCCATGCAAGTATCCGAGATACTTCTTTCATAGCTTGAGGACTGTGAGTCCCACCTTGATGATTGACAAATGCCACGGTTGTGACATTGTCTGTCTGAAAACAAATAAACGGTTCTCTCTTCAGAAGAGACCAAAACTGAAGAGCTATGAGAATCGCACAGAGTTCCAAAATATTGATTGGTAATCTCGCCTCTTGAGATTTCCAAACCCCCTGCGCTGTCAGAGATCCCCAGACAGCTCCCCAACCTGAAAGACTTGCATCTGTTGAAATCACAGTCCAGGTTGGACGAACAAAAGAGGCCCCTTGAACCAGACAGTGGTGATCTAACCACCAAGTCAGAGATAGTCGAATATTGGGATTTAAGGATATTAATTGTGATATCTTTGTATAATCCCTGCACCTTTGGTTCAGCAAACAAAGCTGAAGAGGTCTCATGTGAAAACGAGCAAAGGGGATCGCATCCGATGCTGCAGTCATGAGACCTAAAACCTCCATGCACATAGCTACTGAAGAGAATGACTGAGACTGAAGGTTCTGACAGGCTGAAACCAATTTCAGACGTCTTTTGTCTGTTAGAGACAAAGTCATGGATACTGAATCTATTTGGAATCCTAAAAAGGTTACCCTTGTCTGAGGAATCAAGGAACTTTTTGGTAAATTGATCCTCCAACCATGTCTTTGAAGAAACAACACTAGTTGATTTGTGTGAGATTCTGCAGAATGTAAAGACTGAGCAAGTACCAAGATATCGTCCAAATAAGGAAACACCACAATATCCCGCTCTCTGATTACAGAGAGAAGGGCACAGAGAACCTTTGAAAAGATCCTTGGAGCTGTTGCTAGGCCAAAAGGAAGAGCAACAAATTGGTAATGCTTGTCTAGAAAAGAGAATCTCAGGAACTGATAATGATCTGGATGAATCGGAATATGAAGATATGCATCCTGTAAGTCTATTGTGGACATATAATGCCCTTGTTGAACAAAAGGCAGAATAGTCCTTATAGTCACCATTTTGAATGTAGGTATTCTTATATAACGATTCAACATTTTTAGATCCAGAACTGGTCTGAAAGAATTCTCTTTCTTTGGAACAATGAACAGATTTGAATAAAACCCCAGACCCCGTTCCAGATATGGAACTGGCACAATTACCCCGGATAACTCCAGGTCTGAAACACACTTCAGGAAAGCCTGAGCCTTTACTGGGTTCACTGGAATGCGTGAGAGAAAGAAACTTCTCACAGGCGGTCTTACCTTGAAACCTATTCTGTACCCTTGAGAAACAATGTTCTAAATCCAATGATTTTGGATTGAATTGATCCAAACATCTTTGAAAAATCGAAGTCTGCCCCCTACCAGCTGCGCCGGAATGAGGGCCGCACCTTCATGCGGACTTGGGGGCTGGTTTTGATTTTCTAAAAGGCTTGGATTTACTCCAGACTGGAGAAGTCTTCCAATTGGAAACTGTTCCTTTAGGGGAAGGGTCAGGTTTCTGTTCCTTATTCTGACGAAAGGAACAAAAACGGTTTGCAGCCCTAAATTTACCCTTAGATTTTTTATCTTGAGGCAAAAAAGCTCCCTTCCCCGCAGTGACAGTTGAAATGATAGAATCCAACTGAGAACCAAATAATTTATTACCTTGGAAAGATAGAGATAGCAACGTTGACTTAGAAGTCATATCCGCATTCCAAGATTTAAGCCATAAAGCTCTTCTAGCTAAAATAGCTAAAGACATATACCTGACACCAATTCTAATGATATCAAAAATGGCATCACAAATGAAATTATTAGCATGTTGAATTAACCTAACAATGCTATATACATTAGGATCTGGTACTTGTTGCGCTAAAGTTTCCAACCAAAAAGTTGAAGCCGCAGCAACATCAGCCAAAGAAATAGCAGGCCTAAGAAGATGACCTGAACATAAATAAGCCTTCCTTAGATAAGATTCAAGCTTCCTATCTAAAGGATCTTTAAAAGAAGTACTATCTGCCATAAGAATAGTAGTACGCTTAGCAAGAGTAGAGATAGCCCCATCAACTTTGGGGATCTTTTCCCAAAACTCCAATCTATCAGTCGGCAAAGGGTACAATCTCTTAAACCTTGAAGGAGGAGTAAATAAAGCACCCAGGCTATTCCATTCCCTAGAAATTACATCTGAAATAGCATCAGGAACTGGAAAAACTTCTGGAATAACTACATGAGGTTTAAAAACCGCATTTAAACGTTTACTGGCTTTAATATCAAGAGGACTAGTTTCCTCCATATCTAATGCAATCAACACCTCTTTTAATAAAGAACGAATATACTCCATTTTAAATAAATATGAAGATTTGTCAGTGTCAATATCTGAGGCAGAATCTTCTGAATCAGATAGATCCTCATCAGAGATAGATAAATCAGAATGCTGTCGGTCATTTAAAAATTCATCGAATTTATGAGAAGTTTTAAAAGACCTTTTATGTTTATTAGAAAGTGGTATAACAGACAGGGCCTTCTGAATAGAATTAGAAACAAATTCTCTCACATTAACAGGAATATCCTGAACATTAGATGTTGAAGGAACAACAGGTAATGGACTACTACTAATGGAAATATTGTCTGCTTTAGAAAGTTTATCATGACAACTAACACAAACTACAGCCAGAGGAACAGTTACCACAAGTTTACAACAAATGTACTTAGCTTTGGTAGAACCGACATCAGGCAGCAGCATTCCAGAAGTAGATTCTGATACAGGGTCAGATTGGGACATCTTGCAATATGTAATAGAAAAAACAACATATAAAGCAAAATTATCAATTTCCTTATATAACAGTTTCAGGAATGGGAAAAAATGCAAACAGAATAAGCCTCTGGAAACCAGAAGCAAAAATACATGAAGACTTAAATAATGTCAAAAGTCTGGCGCAAAGTATGACGCCCACAACTGACAAAATATTTTTTGGCGCCAAAAACGTCTGCAACAAACACGAGCATCATAAATGACGCAACTACGTGAAAATTCTCGGCGCCAAGTAAGACGCCGGAAATGACGAAAATACGTCAACAAACATAATTCTCGCGCCAAAAAAGTCTCGCGCCAAGAATGACGCAATAAATTATAGCATTTTGCACACCCGCAAGCCTAACAGCCCGCAATTTAGAAAAAAAAAAGTCAATTTGCAAAATTTCAGGTAAGATTTTTTTTTTTTTTTTATATATATATGTGCATTTCCCAAAATTAAACTGACAGTCTGTAAAAAAGGAAATATACTGATAAACCTGAATCATGGCAAATATAAGTACAAACATTATATTTAGAACTTTACATTTAAAGTGCCAAACCATAGCTAAGAGTGTCTTAATAAAGAAAAACATACTTACCAAAAGACACTCATCTATATAAAGTAGATAGCCAAACCAGTACTGAAACAGTTATCAGTAGAGGTAATGGAATATGAGAGTATATCGTCGATCTGAAAAGGGAGGTAGGAGATGAATCTCTACGACCGATAACAGAGAACCTATGAAATAGATCCCGTTAGGATGACCATGCGCATTCAATAGGTAATACTCCCTTCACATCCCTCTGTCATTCACTGCACTCTGAGAGGAATCGGGCTTCAGCATGCTGAGAAGTGCATATCAACGTAGAAATCTAGCACAAATTTACTTCACCACCTCCATAGGAGGCAAAGTTTGTAAAACTGAATTGTGGGTGTGGTGAGGGGTGTATTTATAGGCATTTTGAGGTTTGGGAAACTTTGCCCCTCCTGGTAGGAATGTATATCTCACTAGCTCATGGACTCTTGCCAATTACATGAAAGAAATAGTTGTCAACGAATCTCATAATCGATTAGTTGGTTTGCAATTAATTGGTCTGTACACAGCACCAGCTGCTTTACTCCAATGAGCTCCTGCACATGGTATTGTTTTTCATGGTTATGCCCTTAGCCTAAAGGACGTCTACAGACATTTACTTTTCACTTTTTTAGGACACTATCAGTTTCTTTTTAAGTTTACAACTACTCCTGGCTTATGTGCAACCCAGAAATAAAATAGGAGTCATAATTTGGATTGTTGATATAAAATCAGGTGATTTGGGGCTGTGCTTTGCATGTTATAGTGCTGAGCTTGTTATATACACCTAGCCCTTGATTGATGGCATTTGTTATATGAATTTATGTCACTATTACCTGTTATCACAATTTTTAGTGGATTGCTTGCTATTGCTAATTATATGTACTCTATAGATAAATGTGTAAGGCTGTGTCCTTTTACTGATAGGTAGTCTTAAGCCCTTTTGCCTTTTTTATCTTTTTCTATTTTTAATTAAATTGAAATATGTACCAAATTCAACCTCTATAAGTATATATCTGTTATTTTACGAGTGGACTAGATATTTCTCCCCCTAACCTTATAGATGGTTATTTACCACTGCGTATAGTTATTCAAGATATTTTTATGTTAAAATGAAGTTCAAGCTTACTTTGTTGAGAGGCCCCTTGTATTGGTGGAGAACTAACAAAGATAAATAGCACACCTTGGTGAAATTGGCAAAACCCTACTATTGCATCTTAGGCACCTTAACGCCATCTGATTGTTTCTTCTCTGCTGCAGGCAAAATAGCTTGCAAAAAAGAGAGCCAGCATCAGCCAGGAGCATGTGGACATGTTGACATTTTTGCATTTCAATGCAAATTTTCTGAAAGAGTGAATAACAGAATGTTATAAACAGTAGTAGTCTACCTATTACTAGCTCTACCTCTTCCCAAACAGTTTGTGGTTTTGTTTTGCTTAATTATAAAAATTTGTTGTTCTGCTACTTAAAAAATTGGACCAACAGTTGTTTTAATGTAAAGTTTTAGTCGGAAATTTATATTTATAACAATCAGTTAGTGGATTTTATTTTAAATATAGGAAAAAATTAAATTTCTTTTTTATCCGATTAGTCGATTAATAGAAAAAAAATAATTGGCCGATCGATTATGAAAATAATCGTTAGTTGCAGCCCTAAATATTCCCAAACCTCAAAGAGCCTATAAATACCATGCCCACCTCGCATATACATCGGTTTAACGTTTAGTCAAGTGGTGAGGTGTTTAAGGCCCCCCGCCAAAAAAAGGAGGGGGGTCAAGAAAAAGAAAAATGTGCTTAAAACAAAAATATTCTCAACACCATGAAAGTAATGAATGTATTAGGCAAGTTCTTACATAAATTATGTTCTTTCATACAGGTGGCAAGAGTCCATGAGCTGTTATGCAAGGGATAAAATACCCAAGATGTGGAAGTCCACGAGTAACAAAAAACGGGAGGGATAAAATAAAAACATCTTTGTTATACTGAGAAAATAAATCCAAAACACAAATAATGCCTTTTATGACAAAAAACCCCCTCAAATTATAGGCACAATTATCAAACAGACAACTGCCTGAAGGACCTTTCTACCAAAAGCTACTTCTGAGGAGGCAAAAACATCAAAATGGCAAAATTTAGTAAAGGTATACAGAGGGCTCTATTTATCATTCCAATTCTCCTATACTTTCTACTAAAAGTTCTCATGAGAAATAATTCTCCTATTTATTATTCAATAATACTCCTAAAATTGGGCAAGTTCGACTGTAATATTCTCCTACTCTGTTCTAACTCTCCTTGGAGAACATGTTCTCCAAAAAAAGGGTTAAATTAGATATTTTTAGTCGTACTTCATATAGTTCTCCTAATAATTCTCCTAGTTACAAATTTATCATTTATATTCTCCTGTGGAGGACTGAAAGTTCTCCTGCAAGTTCCTACCTTAAAGTTCTCCATAGCTACAGTGGAGAACAGCATTAGAAGTCTATTCTCTACCAGTTGTAGAAGCAGTTACACACAAAAAAGGTCTCTACAAGGTTCAAAAATGATCTATAACAAAGCACAATAATAATGGTTATTGGAGCGCAATAATAATTTATGATGGAGTAAAAAAAATAAATATAATGGAGCACCAAAATAATATATAACAGAGCACAAAAATGATATCTATTGGGGCATAAAAATAAGATATAAAAAAGCTCTAAAATTGAAGCACAAAAACAATGAAAATGTAGATCTATTTCATATAGGAAAGTTTGCTGAAAAGGGGCGTTAACAAAGCTACTAGGAAGGCTGTATAAAGATTTCTATTGGTTTATATATGATTGACATGCAGAATAGTTGCTTATTTTTAGTGATAAATAAGGAGAAGATACTAATCCGACTGGAGAAATTTATCATTAGTTCTCCCCAGCTCTCCTCAGCTATCCCATGGAGAAAAAACTACTTTTTTATGATAAATATGGGCGCACATGTGCTCCTCTCCTAAGGAGAGCTGTGGAGAACTGATAGGAGAACAGAAAGGAGAATTCCCCAAATGATTGATAAATAGAGCCCAGAGAAGACCAAGTGGCCGCTTTGCAAGTATTATTAATCAAAGCCTCAGTCTTCAAAGCCCAAGATGTGGCAACTAATCTTGTAGAATCAGTTGTAATGCTCTGAGGCGGAGACAGGCCTGTCTCCAAATAAGATTTGTGAATCAAAAGTTTCAACCAAGATGCTAAAGAAATAGCAGAAGTCTTCTACTCTTTTTTAGAACCAGAAAAAGAAACAAACAAACAGACTGGTAGTCTGTCTGAAATCTTTAGTAGCATCAACATAATATTTATAGAGAAACTTATACTGTTAGCGGCCTTATTTACCGTAAGAGTTACATAACTGCTCCATATTCATTGACCAGGGTTTATTATCCTACCTCTTTTCTTTCGTTGTTTTAATTTTACCCTATTTTTATGTGTATATATTAATAAAAGTTACATTTTATCATTTCCGTTTTCTATTCTGCCTATAAGTAGTCAGGGCAAAAAGAGTGCTGTTGTGCATTCTAGAGTGGGCATTTTCTCTCTTTCTTTCCCACATTTGGTTTAGGATCTGAAGATATTAAATAATTATCAGTTATTTGTAGAGTGCCAACAGATTCCGCAGCGCTATAAACATAGGCGGAATACAAGGAAACATTTGTAGGGATCAGACGGGTAGAGCGCCCTGCCAAGAGTTGCACTGTTGTAGTCAGCTCTAAAGAAGGTGTTCTACAAACAGCATGGCTCTTAAGCTTACATGCTAAGGGGGTTCAATGGGGATAGCAATGGAGGAGAGGAAGCGGTATAAAGAAAGGTTAGTGTAGGTTGTATGCATCCCTGAACAGTAGAGTCTTTAGGGAGTGCTTGAAGTTTTCAAAACTAGGGCAGAGTCTTGTAGAGCGAGGCAGAGAGTTCCACAAGATGGGAGCAAGTCTGGAGAAGTCCTGTAAGCGGGAGTGTGAGGAGGTAACAAGAGAGGAGAAGAGTAGGAGGTCATGAGCAGAGCGAAGGGGATGGGAGGGAGAGTATCTGGAGACAAGGTCTGAGCTATAGGGGGGAGCAGTGCAGTTGAGGGCTTTGTATGTCAGAGTGAGAATTTTGTGTTTAATCCTGGAGGCAAGAGGAAGCCAGTGAAGGGATTGGCAGAGAGGTGCAGCAGATGAAGAGCAACGTGTAAGGAAGATGAGCCTGGCAGAGGCATTCATTATGGATTGTAAAGGAGCTAGGCGGCAGCCGGGGAGACCAGAGTGGACAGAGTTGCAGTAATCAAGGCGGGAAAGGATGAGAGAGTGGATTGCAATCTTAGTTGTGTCTTGTGTAAGGAAATGTCGAATTTTAGAGATGTTTTGAAGGTGGAAGTGGCAGGATTTAACCAAGGACTGAATGTGAGGAGAGAAAGAAAGATCTGAGTCAAGTGTGACCCCGAGACATAGGGCATGCGGGGTAGGGGTTAAAAAGGAGTTGTCGACAGTTATAGAGAGATTGGGGGCAGAGATTTTGGAAGAAGGAGGGAAAATAAGGAGCTCAGTTTTGGAGATATTTAGCTAGAGGTAGTGAGAGGACATCCAGGAAGGATGTGATATAGACAGTTAGTGAAACGGGTTAGCAAGGAAGGAGATAGGTCTGGTGCAGAGAAGTAGATTTGGGTGTTGTCTGCATACAAATGATATTGGAACCCGTGGGACTTTATTAGGGAACCTAATGACGTATAGATTGAGAAGAGCAGGGGGTCGAGGACAGAGCCTTGCGGTACCCCAACAGAAAGTGGTGACGGGGCAGAGGAGGCCCCAGAGAAGGCTACACTAAAGGTACGGTTTGACAGGTAGGAAGATAACCACGAGAGGGCTGTGTCACAAATGCCGAAGGATTGGAGGATTTGGAGCAAAAGAGGGTGGTCAACAGTATCAAAGGCTGCAGACAGATCAAGGAGGATAAGCAGAGAGAAGTGGCCTTTTGCTGTAAGTAGGTCGTTGGTAACCTTAACGATTGCTGTCTCTGTAGAGTGATGGGGACGAAATCCAGATTGCAGTGGGTCGAGGAGGGAGTTTAATGTAAGGAGATCAGATAGGCATGCATATACTAGCATTTCGAGAAGCTTTGAGGCAAGAGGGAGTAGGGAAAAATGGCGGAAGTTAGATGGGGAGGTTGGATCAAGAGAATGTTTTTTGAGGATAGGTGTGACCAGTGCATGTTCCAGATATGAGGGAAATATACCGGTGCTGATTGAGAGGTTGAAAATGTGTGTGAGTATTGGGCTAATGGTAGAAGAGAGGGAGGGGAGCAGTTTTGAGGGGATAGGGTCAAGAGTACAGGTAGTGAGGTGAGAGCTCAGTATAAGTATAAGATAACTGCTGAGCAAGACTAGATAACCAAAAAGTAGAGGCGGCAGCTATGTAAGAAGAATTTAACCAGTATGTAAGTATGCCCTTCTAAGATAAGATTCAAGTTTCCTATCTAAAGGGTCGTTAAAGAAGTACTGTCTTCCAAAGGTATAGTAGTACTTTGGCAATAGTGGAAATGGCCCCATCAACCTTGGGGAGTGTTTCCCAAAGCTCTAAATTGGCAATAAGTAAAGGATATAATCTTTTAAACCTTGAAGAAGGGTTAAAAGAAGTACCCAGTTTAAACCATTCTTCAGCAATCATATCATAGACAGTGTCAGAAATAGGAAAAAACTCAGGAAGATTGACAACAGTTTTATACACTGAATTTAAACGATTACAGGGTATATCATCAGAAGGATTAGCTTCTTCAATCCCTAAAACATGTGCTGACCGTTTAAGTTTCTTTGAAGGTGGTAGAGCAGTCAGGGCGACAGCAATAAAATCTTTCATTGCTGTGGGTATGCCTTCTGCATTAGACTGTGAGGAAAAAATGGTTGGTGCTTTTTTAAAACATAGAAACATTGTCAGAATGTGATAAAATAGCAAAACATGTGCCACATAAATGAGCTGAAGAAGCTACTTCAGTTTTTTTTTTACAATAAGCACACTTAGCTTTGGTAGAAAGGTTTTTAGGCAGCTCAGTTCCTATGGTGACTTAAGAGATAGGATCAGGCTGCTCCATTATGGCAAACAAAACAGAAAATTAAGGATGCAATAATATACTATAATAACCCCCTGTAAAGCAAGCTCTTTGAGGAACGAGAAAATATATGCCTCATTAAAAGATAGCAAAAAAACGAAAAGTCTTTAATATAAGTGCAATAAGTGCATTTGCGATTTACATATTTGGTATAGAACAAAGGATGCAAATATAGTGCTTTGCTGCGATATAGGGCGAAGAAAAGTAGACAGACAAAGTAGACAGACAGTGCGGTGCTCCATTGATATACAAGCTTAATTTGTGAAATTCTAAGAAAATAATGCATATATGATACGCATGTAGGTTATTATATATAGTGGTTACTAAGGTTAATGTGTCCCTTACACATTGGTTAGACTTGCAATCCTTCTCAAACCGTAAAGCTTCATAGTAATTGTGCAATTTTAGAAAATCTTTTAATATAGAGTTTATAGTTACAAAACCGTGATTTAAACCTTTACAAATTGACAACCGAATGGAATGAACAGAAATTGATAAATAATATCTTCTCAATACAGCACAGACTGAAATGTCACCCTTTTCCCTCCTAAATATTTATATATACAATTTTTTTATATTATAATACACACACACACTATTACTGAGATTGTTTACCCTAGCATATGAGGCAATATCTGCCTGGCAGTATGGATCAGCAAAGTATCTGCTTTAAAGTGATAGTTCCTTTATTTGTCTGCAGCGTTCGTCACGCTGAACTCCTCAGGCAGCCCACAGCAGAATGCTATTTTATCACTGAGGTGATCTTAGCCAATAGCATGCTAGCTATCCGACATAATGCCAGCTGGCCCGCACAGCTATTGGCTAAGAGGTGGAAACGTCACCACACTGAAAAATAATGTTCTGCCGTTGGCTGCCTGAGCAGCTCAGTGCGGCAAACACTTCATGACTGAAAGTCACCTTTATTTGTTCAACTGGTAAATCCTAGCGTTTCAAAAACTCTAGGATTTACTATCATTTTAATAGGCAGACAGATATGCCCTAAAATTATTTTAACAAACTATACAATATAGGAGGCACTCTTCTTAAACAAAGTATCAAAAGGCAGCTAATAAAAAAAGTTACTAAAAAACTAAATCTACAGCACACTTCCTTGAAGTTGCTCCAGTGATGAAGTCGGTTGCAAATAGCTTCTCACTGAAGTTCTTAGTTCATTGCAGCAATTCACACAATTCTAAAAGACAAATACAGCACAACTCTGATTTAAACGATAGTGGTGGTTACTATCTTTAGCACAAGCTGAGTAATGCAGTGACGAGGACGCCGATTATGGAGAGGGACACTGGAACTTATGACCAGATGAATGTGATGAGATGTTTGTTCTATATCATTTTAAGTGCATATTTGTTTTTGTGCTGTTTGTATTTTAATAACTCACGCTTGAATCCGAATTGCACTGTATCTTTCTTTTAGGATTGTGCTAAAATTATTTTGCCCACAAGTGTACACATGCTCAATGTGCTGTTAGATAGCTTCCTGATTCAAACTCTATTCGGCAGTAATATAAAATGCATATTTATGCACACACAAGAAAATAAAATAATAAAAATAATACTTTTTTATGCATTTGCCCCCTTTTCCTGTAAATTAACTCTGAAAATTGAGGAACGCACACTACTACTTCTTATCTGTCCCGGATTCGCATCAGTAGCGGAATACATAATATAATGTAAAAACAATGCAGTTATTGCTAACAAACTGACAGTGGCTAGCTGAGTCAGCTCTAGTGACAAGTTTGAATTGGCTCTACCATATAAGGCAAGTGGTGGTAAAAAAAAACAATTGTTGCAAACCAGGTGTTAAAAGTTTCATGATTCATATGAAGCATGCGTTTTAGAAAAACTTTCCAATTTACTTTTGATCAAAACGTGCACATTCTTTTTATATATACAATTTTTCTGAGGCTCCAGCTCCTACTGAGCATGCGCAAAAATGAACAGCATACATACGTATCTACATTTTGTGATTGGTTGATGGTTGTCACATGATACAGGGTGGGGGAAATTGGAGTACCGTAACTTTGAAATTTGCTAGGAAATATTCTACCGCTCATTTCAAATTTATAAGTGAGTGCAATTACAATGTATGTTTATTGTGTATTTGTCAGTTATCCAATTCTACTGTATTTTTTGGTGCTTTAACTTATTGCAACCCTAAAAAAAGAAGTCTTGTAATTGCAAGTTGTTTTACGTTTCTCGGGTTAAAGCTATTTATACTGGTGGAAAGTGACATACTGCACGAGCATAAAGTGGGCATTTGTCTTTCAAACAAACATAAGATTTATAAATCTGGGCTAAAGGATGGGAAGGCCACATTGTGACTATACCAGGTATCCAAGAGGAAGAAAAGACTAGACTGGGAGCCAAGGGCCTGAACTAGACCTCTCTGGGCCCTAGGCAAATGTTCCATTGGGGCCCCCTGTTCTCACAACACCATTTTGGCTGTTTAAAATCAGCAGAATCTAAGGAAGCAGCAACATAGGAGCAAGAGCAACTGTTCTCTGTGAATGTCAGTTGCCCTTCCTCCCTCCTTCATTAGTTAACCCCATAAGTTATGCACTCACACAGCTTTCTGTACAAATATGATGGCAGGATATTCTGTACAGCTAAACAAACGGCCATCTTGGAAACCCTGCCCCCAGGGTAAAGGCAAATCAATAAACTTTTCTTACACAGAGGGGACAAGCATGATGCAGGTGGAGCATGGGCCACATTACATCCCCCCTTCATCAAATCCAATATTGAAGGACCAGTTGGGCCCCCTAAAGGCGTGGTCACAGCCTCAATTGAGACCTCAGAGAACCCTGTAGTTACAGCCCAGCTGGCAGCATATGAAGCCTCTGATTAGCAGACATGCTCTGTACACTTGCTTATATATGCACCATGTGTCTGGGCATGCTCAGTTAGAAAGTTACACAACAGACATGCTCTGTAAACTTGCTTATATATGCACCATGTGTCTGGGCATGCTCAGTTAGAAAGCTACACAACAGACATGCTCTGTACACTTGCTTATATATGCACCATGTGTCTGGGTATGCTCAGTTAGAAAGCTACACAAGAGACATGCTCTGTACACTTGCTTATAGGTCCTTAGTCATGTATACTGAACATACACTGATTCATCATTTAAATACTCTACACCTGGTCAATTGTTCACCTGTTGTCATGTGACTACTCATTATTGTATCACTGCCATCTTGTGGCCATCTACCATATATATTCCTATTGTGAAAAAACATTCTGAATAGTCACATTGAACAGGTTTAAGTATCAAACAATGTTAATAGATAAAATCATATGTACAAAATTAAAATAGAAGAAATATTACGCACAATATGCAGATATGCCATCACTGTTTACTTGTTATTTGAATGTTAATTTGGACTCTTTCACTTTAGAGTTAATTTCAAAAAATTGCTGCTAGAGATTATGTGGATTACTGTCAATTTGAACACTGTAGGCCTATTTTGAAAATAATCTTTTACTTTTCTCTTTAGTGTTTTTATATGTAAGGATAATTTTTGAACATTTCCCTCCAATTTTACTCAGCCCATTAAAAAGGGTTATTAGAAAGTTATTTTAGATTAAAGAAATGCAGGTATCATAATACTCAGCCCATTAGAAAGGAAGATTTACATATTCATAGAGATGTTTTAGGAAAAAACAAATATTTAGTAAAACAAACTCCAATCGAATTCTTTGTTCATACCCTTAGGTATTAGGCTTTCCAATTTGTATATCCAAAACATCTCTCTTGTTTTTAGAATATGTTCTCTATTACCCCCCCTCCTTGGTCTCTCAATCTGTTCAATTATTTGGAATCTGAGCTGGCTGATGTTGTGACCCATAGAGAGGAAGTGAGAGGAAACAGGAGCCTCTTTGTTCTTACATCTAATATTGGACTTATGTTCTGTTATCCTCTCCCTTACCTCTCTACAGGTCTCGCCCAAATAGATCAGACCACATGGACACTTGATCAAATAAATACAGTAACATGACCTGCAAGTAAGATATTTATTAATCTTATATTTTCTACCACTTGTGGGGTGAGAGAAGTATTCACCTTTAATCATTGAACTGCAGTTACTGCAGTTCAAACAGGGATAACATCCATCTCTCCTAGGGCCTATAGTCTTCTGTATGTTCAATTTGTTACTGCCTATGTCTGAATGTACAAGGCTATCTTTGATACTTCTATTTCTTCTGTATGCTGTCATAAAATTTTCTTTAAACTCATTCACTTGAGGGTTACAGTCCCTTAGGATGTGCCAATGCTTTCTTAAAATACCATTGATCTTCTGACTAAATTCATTGAACTGTGTTACAAACACTAGACGATCTGTTTCTTTACTTTTGTACCTTTTAGGTAATTCTTTATTGTTAACTACATCTAGTTGTTCCTTGATTAGTGATATTGGATACCCTCTATTGATACATTTATCAGCCATCTCCTCCAACCTTTGCTTACATCTATTCACCTCAGACACTATGCGTTTAACCCTTAAAAATTGGCTCTTTGGAATGGCCCTAAAGATACTATCTGGATGGTAACTTCCATATTTCAATATGTTGTTTTTATCTGTATCTTTTGTATGGATATCTGTTTTTAAGAAACAGGGTACAGCAATGGGCTCCAACGTTGCCCCCTCATACGCCAACATTTTCATGAATAGCTTTGAGGAACACTTTGTGTACCCTCATGGCTTGTTCCAGCTCTATGGTGCCTCCTGGTGGAGATACATTGATGACGTGTTTGGCGTGTGGGGGGGTGACGTTGGTAGCCTATTGTCCTTTGTTGAAGATCTTAACAATTCCGTCAATGGATTAAAATTCACTTTAAATATGAGTGAAATTGGAATTGAGTTCCTAGACACCTATGTATACTTTAAGGATGGTTTCTTAAAAACAGATATCCATACAAAAGATACAGATAAAAACAACATATTGAAATATGGAAGTTACCATCCAGATAGTATCTTTAGGGCCATTCCAAAGAGCCAATTTTTAAGGGTTAAACGCATAGTGTCTGAGGAGAATAGATGTAAGCAAAGGTTGGAGGAGATGGCTGATAAATTTATCAATAGAGGGTATCCAATATCACTAATCAAGGAACAACTAGATGTAGTTAACAATAAAGAATTACCTAAAAGGTACAAAAGTAAAGAAACAGATCGTCTAGTGTTTGTAACACAGTTCAATGAATTTAGTCAGAAGATCAATGGTATTTTAAGAAAGCATTGGCACATTCTAAGGGACTGTAACCCTCAAGTGAATGAGTTTAAAGAAAATTTTATGACAGCATACAGAAGAAATAGAAGTATCAAAGATAGCCTTGTACATTCAGACATAGGCAGTAACAAATTGAACATACAGAAGACTATAGGCCCTAGGAGAGATGGATGTTATCCCTGTTTGAACTGCAGTAACTGCAGTTCAATGATTAAAGGTGAATACTTCTCTCACCCCACAAGTGGTAGAAAATATAAGATTAATAAATATCTTACTTGCAGGTCATGTTACTGTATTTATTTGATCAAGTGTCCATGTGGTCTGATCTATTTGGGCGAGACCTGTAGAGAGGTAAGGGAGAGGATAACAGAACATAAGTCCAATATTAGATGTAAGAACAAAGAGGCTCCTGTTTCCTCTCACTTCCTCTCTATGGGTCACAACATCAGCCAGCTCAGATTCCAAATAATTGAACAGATTGAGAGACCAAGGAGGGGGGGTAATAGAGAACATATTCTAAAAACAAGAGAGATGTTTTGGATATACAAATTGGAAAGCCTAATACCTAAGGGTATGAACAAAGAATTCGATTGGAGTTTGTTTTACTAAATATTTGTTTTTTCCTAAAACATCTCTATGAATATGTAAATCTTCCTTTCTAATGGGCTGAGTATTATGATGCCTGCATTTCTTTAATCTAAAATAACTTTCTAATAACCCTTTTTAATGGGCTGAGTAAAATTGGAGGGAAATGTTCAAAAATTATCCTTACATATAAAAACACTAAAGAGAAAAGTAAAAGATTATTTTCAAAATAGGCCTACAGTGTTCAAATTGACAGTAATCCACATAATCTCTAGCAGCAATTTTTTGAAATTAACTCTAAAGTGAAAGAGTCCAAATTAACATTCAAATAACAAGTAAACAGTGATGGCATATCTGCATATTGTGCGTAATATTTCTTCTATTTTAATTTTGTACATATGATTTTATCTATTAACATTGTTTGATACTTAAACCTGTTCAATGTGACTATTCAGAATGTTTTTTCACAATAGGAATATATATGGTAGATGGCCACAAGATGGCAGTGATACAATAATGAGTAGTCACATGACAACAGGTGAACAATTGACCAGGTGTAGAGTATTTAAATGATGAATCAGTGTATGTTCAGTATACATGACTAAGGACCTATAGCAGGTCTGAAACGTTGTATGTTTGTCAAAAGACCCCATATGAAGAAATAAAGGTTTTTTAACTATTGGTGGCTGGAACAAATCTTTTTTTTTGCTACTTGCAGTTAGAAAGCTACACAACAGACATGCTCTGTACACTTGCTTATATATGCACCATGTGTCTGGGCATGCTCAGTTAGAAAGCTACACAACAGACATGCTCTGTACACTTGCTTATATATGCACCATGTGTCTGGGCATGCTCAGTTAGAAAGCTACACAACAGACATGCTCTGTACACTTGCTTATATATGCACCATGTGTCTGGGCATGCTCAGTTAGAAAGCTACACAACAGACATGCTCTGTACACTTGCTTATATATGCACCATGTGTCTGGGCATCCTCAGTTAGAAAGCTACACAACAGACATGCTCTGTACACTTGCTTATATATGCACCATGTGTCTGGGCATGCTCAGTTAGAAAGCTACACAACAGACATGCTCTGTACACTTGCTTATATATGCACCATGTGTCTGGGCATGCTCAGTTAGAAAGCTACACAACAGACATGCTCTGTACACTTGCTTATATATGCACCATGTGTCTGGGCATGCTCAGTTAGAAAGCTACACAAGAGACATGCTCTGTACACTTGCTTATATATGCACCATGTGTCTGGGCATGCTCAGTTAGAAAGCTACACAACAGACATGCTCTGTACACTTGCTTATATATGCACCATGTGTCTGGGCAAGCTCAGTTAGAAAGCTACACAACAGACATGCTCTGTACACTTGCTTATATATGCACCATGTGTCTGGGCATGCTCAGTTAGAAAGCTACACAACAGACATGCTCTGTACACTTGCTTATATATGCACCATGTGTCTGGGCATGCTCAGTTAGAAAGCTACACAACAGACATGCTCTGTACACTTGCTTATATATGCACCATGTGTCTGGGCATGCTCAGTTAGAAAGCTACACAACAGACATGCTCTGTACACTTGCTTATATATGCACCATGTGTCTGGGCATGATCAGTTAGAAAGCTACACAACGGTTTATGATGGAATGCTCTATTAAAACAACGCATATGAAAAAGCAACATTTTATTTTCAGCAAAAAATAGTTTGGAATTTAAAGCAGTTCTAACAATCAGGATGTACATGCCTGAGCACTAGTAGTACTTAAAGGCACATGAAGCCTAAAAATGTACCTCTATTATAAGATGTGCTTAATTCTCTTTGTATCCTATATTGAATGGCACTAATGCAACACAGGGAGCAAGCTGAACACATTTGGTGAACCAATGACAAGAGGCACATATGTGCAGCCACCAATCAGCAGCTAGCTCCCATTAGCACATTGATGATCCTGGGCCTACCTAGGTATGCTTTTCAACATAGAATACCAACAAAAACATATTACACTAATTTTATTATTTTTTCATGATTCAGATAGAGCATACAATTTTTTTTTTAATTAATTTTTATTAAACTATCAGACAGTTAAATACAGTAAATGTGTTGACATTTCAAATAAATAGAGCAGAAAAAACATAATTTATGCTTACCTGATAAATTTATTTCTCTTGTGGTGTATCCAGTCCACGGATCATCCATTACTTGTGGGATATTCTCCTTCCCAACAGGAAGTTGCAAGAGGATCACCCACAGCAGAGCTGCTATATAGCTCCTCCCCTAACTGCCATATCCAGTCATTCGACCGAAACAAGCCGAGAAAGGAGAAACCCTAGGGTGCAATGGTGACTGTAGTTTAAATTAAAATTTAGACCTGCCTTAAAAAGACAGGGCGAGTCGTGGACTGGATACACCACAAGAGAAATAAATTTATCAGGTAAGCATAAATGATGTTTTTTCTTGTAAGGTGTATCCAGTCCAGGGATCATCCATTACTTGTGGGATACCAATACCAAATCTAAAGTACACGGATGAAGGGAGGGACAAGGCAGGCTTAAATGGAAGGAACCACTGCCTGTAGAACCTTTCTCCCAAAAATAGCCTCCGAAGAAGCAAAAGTATCAAATTTGTAAAATTTTGAAAAGGTATGAAGCGAAGACCAAGTCGCCGCCTTGCAAATCTGTTCAACAGAAGCCTCATTTTTAAAGGCCCAGGTGGAAGCCACAGCTCTAGTAGAATAAGCTGTAATCCTTTCAGGGGGCTGCTGTCCAGCAGTCTCATAGGCTAAGCGTATTACGCTCCGAAGCCAAAAAGAAAGAGAGGTTGCCGAGGCTTTTTGACCTCTCCTCTGTCCAGAGTAAACAACAAACAGTGTAGATGTTTGGCGAAAATCTTTAGTAGAAATATCTGAATCAGGTTTCCCCGAATCAGAAATGTCACCCACAGACTGAAGCTCTTCTTCCTCAGCTTCTGCATATTGTGACGCAGTATCAGACATGGGCCATAAAGCATCTGCGCGCTCTGTATTACGTCTAACCCCAGAGCTATCGCGCTTTCCTCTAAATTCAGGCAGAATGACAGGGTATTATCCATGATTGCTGCCATGTCCTGCAAAGCAATCGCTATGGGCGTCTTTGATGTACTTGGCGCCATTTTAGCGTGAGTCCCTTGAGCAGGAGTCAAAGGATCCAACACGTGGGGAGAGTTAGTCGGCATAACTTCCCCCTCGTCAGAATCCTCTGGTGATAATTCTTTTAAAGATAACAGCTGATCTTTATTGTTTAAAGTGAAATCAATACATTTAGTACACATTCTCCTATGGGGTTCCACCATGGCTTTTAAACATAATGAACAAGGAGTTTCCTCTATGTCAGACATGTTTATACAGACTAGCAATGAGACTAGCAAGCTTGGAAAACACTTTAAAACAAGTTAACAAGCAATATAAAAAATGTTACTGTGCCTTTAAGAGAAACAAATTTTGCCAAAATTTGAAATAACAGTGAAAAAAGGCAGTTAAACTAACGAAATTTTTACAGTGTATGCAACAAGTTAGCAGAGCATTGCACCCACTTGCAAATGGATGATTAACCCCTTAATACAAAAAACGGATTAACAAACATTTTTAAACAGTCACAACAACTGCCACAGCTCCACTGTGGCTTTACCTTCCTCAATACACGACTTTGGAAGCCTTTTGAGCCCTTCAGAGATGTCCTATAGCATGCAGGGGACTGCTGAGGGAAGCTGAATGTCTCTGTCTGTAATTTTAACTGCGCAAAAAAGCGCTAAAATAGGCCCCTGCCACTCATATTACAACAGTGGAAAGCCTCAGGAAACTGTTTCTAGGCAAAAATCAAGCCAGCCATGTGGAAAAAACTAGGCCCCAATAAGTTTTATCACCAAAGCATATATAAAAACGATTAAACATGCCAGCAAACGTTTTATATTGCACATTAATCAGAGTATATACCTCTGATAGCAAGCCTGATACTATTCGTTATTAAATCACTGTATTTAGGCTTAACTTACATTAATCCGGTATCAGCAGCATTTTCTAGCAATTCCATCCCTAGAAAAACTTAAAACTGCACATACCTTGTTGCAGGATACCCTGCACGCCATTCTCCCTCTGAAGTTACCTCACTCCTCAGACATATGTGAGAACGGCAGTGGATCTTAGTTACTTCTGCTAAGATCATAGAAAAACGCAGGCAGATTCTTCTTCTAAATGCTGCCTGAGTTAAAATAGTACAACTCCGGTACCATTTAAAAACAATAAACTTTTGATTGAAGAAAAAACTAACTATATTACACCACTTTCCTCTTACTACCTCCATCTTTGTTGAGAGTTGCAAGAGAATGACTGGATATGGCAGTTAGGGGAGGAGCTATATAGCAGCTCTGCTGTGGGTGATCCTCTTGCAACTTCCTGTTGGGAAGGAGAATATCTCACAAGTAATGGATGATCCGTGGACTGGATACACCTTACAAGAGAAAAAGACAGTGATTTACATAGACCATACAATTTTAAACAACTTTCCAATTTACCTCTATTATGAAATATTCTTCGTTCTCTTGGTATCTTTTGTTTAAAAGCTAGGACGTAAGCTCAGGAGTGTGCATTTGTCAGAAGCACTATATGGCAGTGGTTTTGCACTAGATGGCAGCACTATTTCCTGCCTTGTAGTGCTCTAGACACCTACCTATATATAAATAAAAAGAGAGAAGCGCTAAACCTGGGAACGAACAATAGCATAATAGCTTGTTCTATGGCTAGTTACCACCCAAGAAGCAGCCTCTTTTTGCTCAACACGTGCCTTTCACAGAGAAGAACTTTCCTGAAGCATATCAGTCTGATCCTGACTTCACAGTACAGTCCAGCCCCAAAATACCAGGCAATCGTTCTCTAAACGGAGAAACAGCAAAACCCCAGAGGTACGTTTCGGCTTATTATGGGCCTCGTCAGTGAGGTGCAGCTATATCCCTCTAGGCACACTGAGCAACGGGTCCACGTCTGGATTCCCACATAACACTTAGGGAGACTTCCCAAAGTGTCATAATTTGCATAAATAAAGAGAGAAGCACTCAACCTGAGAACGAACAATAGCATAATAGCTTGTTCTATGGCTAGTTACCACCCAAGAAGCAGCCTCTTTTTGCTCAACATGTGCCTTTCACAGAGAAGAACTTTCCTGAAGTATATCAGTCTGATCCTGACTTCACAGTACAGTCCAGCCCCGAAATACCAGGCAATCCCTCTCTGATGCAGATTACGACACTTAGAGAAGTCTCCCTAAGTGTGATGCGGGAATACAGACGTGGACCTGTTGCTCAGTATGCCTAGACACTTATGGCTGCACCTAACTGACGAGGCCCACAATAGGCCGAAACGCACATCTGGGGTTTTTCTGTTTCTCTCGTTCAGAGAGGGATTGCCTTGTATTTAGGGGCTGGACTGTACTGTGAAGTCAGGATCAGACTGATATGCTTCAGGAAAGTTCTTCTGTGTGAAAGGCACATATTGAGCAAAAAGAGGCTGCTTCTTGGGTGGTAACTAGCCATAGAACAAGCTATTATTCGTTTCCAGGATGAGCGCTTCTCTCTTTTTACCTACCTATATATCTCTTCAATAAAGAATACTATGGAAACTAAGCAAATTTGTTTTTTATACAAATTGTGTGCTCTGTCTGAATCACAAAAGAATCACATTCCTATATAGGTGTCAATTGTCCAATGACTGATATTGAATACTTCCACAGCTGTGTTAGCAGCAATAGGAGAAAAGAATGAATAAAAAAACCTGTATCTGTATAACTGCATGCAGAACTTCTATCATCTACATCACATGTAAACAATCCATTTGTAATTTAATTTACTTACAGTGCAAAATACGAAAGTCAATGTATGGATGAGAGCCCCGTCTTTCGGATACAAATCCAGCTCTGCTTCTTACTCTGACATCTCCTAATAAAAAAAATTAAAAAAAAGGAAAAAACAGAATTTATGTTTACCTGATAAATTTCTTTCTCCAACGGTGTGTCCGGTCCACGGCGTCATCCTTACTTGTGGGATATTCTCTTCCCCAACAGGAAATGGCAAAGAGCCCAGCAAAGCTGGTCACATGATCCCTCCTAGGCTCCGCCTACCCCAGTCATTCGACCGACGTTAAGGAGGAATAATAGCAGAGGAGAAACCATATGGTACCGTGGTGACTGTAGTTAAAGAAAATAAATTATCAGACCTGATTAAAAAACCAGGGCGGGCCGTGGACCGGACACACCGTTGGAGAAAGAAATTTATCAGGTAAACATAAATTCTGTTTTCTCCAACATTGGTGTGTCCGGTCCACGGCGTCATCCTTACTTGTGGGAACCAATACCAAAGCTTTAGGACACGGATGAAGGGAGGGAGCAAATCAGGTCACCTAAATGGAAGGCACCACGGCTTGCAAAACCTTTCTCCCAAAAATAGCCTCAGAAGAAGCAAAAGTATCAAACTTGTAAAATTTGGTAAAAGTGTGCAGTGAAGACCAAGTCGCTGCCCTACATATCTGATCAACAGAAGCCTCGTTCTTGAAGGCCCATGTGGAAGCCACAGCCCTAGTGGAATGAGCTGTGATTCTTTCGGGAGGCTGCCGTCCGGCAGTCTCGTAAGCCAATCTGATGATGCTTTTAATCCAAAAAGAGAGAGAGGTAGAAGTTGCTTTTTGACCTCTCCTTTTACCTGAATAAACAACAAACAAGGAAGATGTTTGTCTAAAATCCTTTGTAGCATCTAAATAGAATTTTAGAGCGCGAACCACATCCAAATTGTGTAACAAGCGTTCCTTCTTTGAAACTGGTTTCGGACACAGAGAAGGTACGATAATCTCCTGGTTAATGTTTTTGTTAGAAACAACTTTTGGAAGAAAACCAGGTTTAGTACGTAAAACCACCTTATCTGCATGGAACACCAGATAAGGAGGAGAACACTGCAGAGCAGATAATTCTGAAACTCTTCTAGCAGAAGAAATTGCAACTAAAAACAAAACTTTCCAAGATAATAACTTAATATCCACGGAATGTAAGGGTTCAAACGGAACCCCCTGAAGAACTGAAAGAACTAAATTGAGACTCCAAGGAGGAGTCAAAGGTTTGTAAACAGGCTTGATTCTAACCAGAGCCTGAACAAAGGCTTGAACATCTGGCACAGCTGCCAGTTTTTTGTGAAGTAACACCGACAAGGCAGAAATCTGTCCCTTCAGGGAACTTGCCGATAATCCTTTTTCCAATCCTTCTTGAAGGAAGGATAGAATCCTAGGAATCTTAACCTTGTCCCAAGGGAATCCCTTAGATTCACACCAACAGATATATTTTTTCCAAATTTTGTGGTAAATCTTTCTAGTTACAGGCTTTCTGGCCTGAACAAGAGTATCGATAACAGAATCTGAGAAACCTCGCTTCGATAAAATCAAGCGTTCAATCTCCAAGCAGTCAGCTGGAGTGAAACCAGATTCGGATGTTCGAACGGACCCTGAACAAGAAGGTCTCGTCTCAAAGGTAGCTTCCAAGGTGGAGCCGATGACATATTCACCAGATCTGCATACCAAGTCCTGCGTGGCCACGCAGGAGCTATCAAGATCACCGACGCCCTCTCCTGATTGATCCTGGCTACCAGCCTGGGGATGAGAGGGAACGGCGGGAACACATAAGCTAGTTTGAAGGTCCAAGGTGCTACTAGTGCATCCACTAGAGCCGCCTTGGGATCCCTGGATCTGGACCCGTAGCAAGGAACTTTGAAGTTCTGACGAGAGGCCATCAGATCCATGTCTGGAATGCCCCATAGTTGAGTGACTTGGGCAAAGATTTCCGGATGGAGTTCCCACTCCCCCGGATGCAATGTCTGACGACTCAGAAAATCCGCTTCCCAATTTTCCACTCCCGGGATGTGGATAGCAGACAGGTGGCAGGAGTGAGACTCCGCCCATAGAATGATCTTGGTCACTTCTTCCATCGCTAGGGAACTCCTTGTTCCCCCCTGATGGTTGATGTACGCAACAGACGTCATGTTGTCTGATTGAAACCGTATAAACTTGGTCCTCGCTAGCTGAGGCCAAGCCTTGAGAGCATTGAATATCGCTCTCAGTTCCAGAATATTTATCGGTAGAAGAGATTCTTCCCGAGACCAAAGACCCTGAGCTTTCAGGGATCCCCAGACCGCGCCCCAGCCCATCAGACTGGCGTCGGTCGTGACAATGACCCACTCTGGTCTGCGGAATGTCATCCCTCGTGACAGGTTGTCCAGGGACAGCCACCAACGGAGTGAGTCTCTGGTCCTCTGATTTACTTGTATCTTTGGAGATAAGTCTGTATAGTCCCCATTCCACTGACTGAGCATGCACAGTTGTAATGGTCTTAGATGAATGCGCGCAAAAGGAACTATGTCCATTGCCGCTACCATCAACCCGATCACTTCCATGCACTGAGCTACGGAAGGAAGAGGAACGGAATGAAGAATTCGACAAGAGTCCAGAAGTTTTGTCTTTCTGGCCTCTGTTAGAAAAATCCTCATTTCTGAGGAGTCTATAATTGTTCCCAAGAAGGGAACCCTTGTTGACGGGGATAGAGAACTCTTTTCCACGTTCACTTTCCAGCCGTGAGATCTGAGAAAGGCCAGGACGATGTCCGTGTGAGCCTTTGCTCGAGGGAGGGACGACGCTTGAATCAGAATGTCGTCCAGGTAAGGTACTACCGCAATGCCCCTTGGTCTTAGCACCGCTAGAAGGGACCCTAGTACCTTTGTGAAAATCCTTGGAGCAGTGGCTAATCCGAAAGGAAGCGCCACGAACTGGTAATGTTTGTCTAGGAATGCAAACCTTAGGAACCGATGATGTTCCTTGTGGATAGGAATATGTAGATACGCATCCTTTAAATCCACCGTGGACATGAATTGACCTTCCTGGATGGAAGGAAGGATAGTTCGAATGGTTTCCATCTTGAACGATGGGACCTTGAGAAATTTGTTTAAGATCTTGAGATCTAGGATTGGTCTGAACGTTCCCTCTTTTTTGGGAACTATGAACAGATTGGAGTAGAACCCCATCCCTTGTTCTCTCAATGGAACAGGATGAATCACTCCCATTTTTAACAGGTCTTCTACACAATGTAAGAACGCCTGTCTTTTTATGTGGTCTGAAGACAACTGAGACCTGTGGAACCTCCCCCTTGGGGGAAGTCCCTTGAATTCCAGAAGATAACCCTGGGAGACTATTTCTAGCGCCCAAGGATCCAGAACATCTCTTGCCCAAGCTTGAGCGAAGAGAGAGAGTCTGCCCCCCACCAGATCCGGTCCCGGATCGGGGGCCAATATTTCATGCTGTCTTGGTAGCAGTGGCAGGTTTCTTGGCCTGCTTTCCCTTGTTCCAGCCTTGCATTGGTCTCCAAGCTGGCTTGGCCTGAGAAGTATTACCCTCTTGCTTAGAGGACGTAGCACCTTGGGCTGGTCCGTTTTTACGAAAGGGACGAAAATTAGGTCTATTTTTTGCCTTGAAAGGCCGATCCTGAGGAAGGGCATGGCCCTTACCCCCAGTGATATCAGAGATAATCTCTTTCAAGTCAGGACCAAACAGCGTTTTCCCCTTGAAAGGAATGTTTAGTAGCTTGTTCTTGGAAGACGCATCAGCCGACCAAGATTTCAACCAAAGCGCTCTGCGCGCCACAATAGCAAACCCAGAATTCTTAGCCGCTAACTTAGCCAATTGCAAAGAGGCGTCTAGAGTGAAAGAATTAGCCAATTTGAGAGCATTGACTCTGTCCATAATCTCCTCATAAGGAGGAGAGTCACTATCGAGCACCTTAATCAGTTCATCAAACCAGAAATATGCGGCTGTAGTGACAGGGACAATGCATGAAATGGGTTGTAGAAGGTAACCCTGCTGAACAAACATCTTTTTAAGCAAACCTTCTAATTTTTTATCCATAGGATCTTTGAAAGCACAACTATCCTCTATGGGAATAGTGGTGCGTTTGTTTAAAGTAGAAACCGCTCCCTCGACCTTTGGGACTGACTGCCATAAGTCCTTTCTGGGGTCGACCATAGGAAACAATTTTTTAAATATGGGGGGAGGGACGAAAGGAATACCGGGCCTTTCCCATTCTTTATTAACAATGTCCGCCACCCGCTTGGGTATAGGAAAAGCTTCTGGGAGCCCCGGCACCTCTAGGAACTTGTCCATTTTACATAGTTTCTCTGGGATGACCAAATTTTCACAATCATCCAGAGTGGATAATACCTCCTTAAGCAAAATGCGGAGATGTTCCAATTTAAATTTAAAAGTAATCACATCAGATTCAGCCTGCTGAGAAATGTTCCCTAAATCAGTAATTTCTCCCTCAGACAAAACCTCCCTGGCCCCCTCAGATTGGGTTAGGGGCCCTTCAGAGATATTAATATCAGCGTCGTCATGCTCTTCAGTAACTAAAACAGAGCATCCACGCTTACGCTGACAAGGGTTCATTTTGGCTAAAATGTTTTTGACAGAATTATCCATTACAGCCGTTAATTGTTGCATAGTAAGGAGTATTGGCGCGCTAGATGTACTAGGGGCCTCCTGAGTGGGCAAGACTCGTGTAGACGAAGGAGGGAATGATGCAGTACCATGCTTACTCCCCTCACTTGAGGAATCATCTTGGGCATCATTGTCATTATCACATAAATCACATTTATTTAAATGAATAGGAATTCTGGCTTCCCCACATTCAGAACACAGTCTATCTGGTAGTTCAGACATGTTAAACAGGCATAAACTTGATAAGAAAGTACAAAAAACGTTTTGAAATAAAACCGTTACTGTCACTTTAAATTTTAAACTGAACACACTTTATTACTGCAATTGCGAAAAAACATGAAGGAATTGTTCAAAATTCACCAAACTTTCACCACAGTGTCTTAAAGCTTTGAAAATATTGCACACCAATTTTGGAAGCTTTAACCCTTAAAATAACGGAACCGGAGCCGTTTTAAGCTTTAACCCCTTTACAGTCCCTGGTATCTGCTTTGCTGAGACCCAACCAAACCCAAAGGGGAATACGATACCAAATGACGCCTTCAGAAGTCTTTTATAAGTATCAGAGCTCCTCTCACATGCGACTGCATGCCATGCCTCTCAAAAACAAGTGCGCAACACCGGCGCGAAAATGAGACTCTGCCTATGCTTTGGGAAAGCCCCTAAAGAATAAGGTGTCTAAAACAGTGCCTGCCGATATTATTATATCAAAATACCCAGAATAAATGATTCCTCAAGGCTAAATAAGTGTTAATATCAATCGATTTAGCCCAAAAAAGGTCTACAGTTTAAATAAGCCCTTGTGAAGCCCTTATTTACAATCGAAATAAACATGGCTTACCGGATCCCATAGGGAAAATGACAGCTTCCAGCATTACATCGTCTTGTTAGAATGTGTCATACCTCAAGCAGCAAAGGACTGCAAACTGTTCCCCCAACTGAAGTTAATTGCTCTCAACAGTCCTGTGTGGAACAGCCATGGATTTTAGTTACGGTTGCTAAAATCATTTTCCTCATACAAACAGAATTCTTCATCTCTTTTCTGTTTCTGAGTAAATAGTACGTACCAGCACTATTTGAAAATAACAAACTCTTGATTGAATAATGAAAAACTACAGTTAAACACTAAAAAACTCTAAGCCATCTCCGTGGAGATGTTGCCTGTACAACGGCAAAGAGAATGACTGGGGTAGGCGGAGCCTAGGAGGGATCATGTGACCAGCTTTGCTGGGCTCTTTGCCATTTCCTGTTGGGGAAGAGAATATCCCACAAGTAAGGATGACGCCGTGGACCGGACACACCTATGTTGGAGAAAAAGAATGTAAATACATAGGCATAAATAAATCACAACGGCTAGCAATGTTTTACACCCAACAATCTGTCCTGTCCTTGTTTTCCAAAACAGGACTTCCAAAACATGCAGTTGCATGCTTCTAGTCAGTAAGTCCACTGCCTGCGCAAACCCAGGCCAAAGCATGTGCTAAGCATTCGGATGAAACTAACTATATATGCTTTCACAGTTACGTACAAGGCAAAAACAAGAACATTCATTCCATTCAATAGAGCTTGCCCTGCAATAAACATTACAAAAAGGAAGGTTTGCACACTACACAAGGCTCAGCATCTAGCTTTCAGCAGATTAAGCCATGTTTAATGCCCCTGCTAGCATTTACTTACTTGTACTCAGCTGTTTGAAAATTACACAAGACCCTATCAAAATACCAAAACTCAGCATTAACATTTTACAGTACAATTTTTTTTTTTAAATTATATATATATTTGAATAAACATTTTCCCCTTCTCTGGGCAGCATTGAGAGAAAAGAATTTGGCGGCAAATAAAATCTTACATGATAAATGTAAATGTGTGCATGTGACATTTAACTAGGTAACTAGGTAAGAAACTACTTATGTTAAACTATTGTGTAATCTGTCTACAACTTTGCTGGTAACTGAGATGAAGACGAGGCTTGACATGTTTTGGAATACACATACCGATATATACATACATACATATACATATATATATATACACACATATATACAGGTTCATATAATCTGACACATGAGCAACACAAAGTGTTATAAGAACTTGAAATGGACACATCCATCACCATCAAGCCTGCAGACAAGGGCGGAGCTGTGGTGGTGATGGACACTACAAAAACATAATTTATGTAAGAACTTACCTGATAAATTCATTTCTTTCATATTAGCAAGAGTCTATGAGCTAGTGACGTATGGGATATACATTCCTACCAGGAGGGGCAAAGTTTCCCAAACCTCAAAATGCCTATAAATACACCCCTCACCACACCCACAAATCAGTTTAACGAATAGCCAAGAAGTGGGGTGATAAGAAAAAAGTGCGAAAGCATAAAAAATAAGGAATTGGAATAATTGTGCTTTATATAAAAAAATCATAACCACCACAAAAAAGGGTGGGCCTCATGGACTCTTGCTAATATGAAAGAAATGAATTTATCAGGTAAGTTATTACATAAATTATGTTTTCTTTCATGTAATTAGCAAGAGTCCATGAGCTAGTGACGTACGGGATATAAATACCCAAGATGTGGAGCTTCCACACAAGAGTCACTAGAGAGGGAGGGATAAAATAAAGACAGCCAATTCCGCTGAAAAAATAATCCACACCCCAAAATAAAGTTTTAATCTTTATAATGAAAAAAACTGAAATTATAAGCAGAAGAATCAAACTGAAACAGTTGCCTGAAGTACTTTTCTACCAAAAACTGCTTCAGAAGAAGAAAACACATCAAAATGGTAGAATTTAGTAAAAGTATGCAAAGAAGACCAAGTGGCTGCTTTGCAAATCTGATCAACCGAAGCTTCATTCCTAAACGCCCAGGAAGTAGAAACTGACCTAGTAGAATGAGCTGTAATCCTTTGAGGCGGAGTTTTACCCGACTCGACATAAGCATGATGAATCAAAGATTTTAACCAAGATGCCAAAGAAATGGCAGAAGCCTTCTGACCTTTCCTAGAACCGGAAAAGATAACAAATAGACTAGAAGTCTTTCGGAAATCCTTAGTAGCTTCAATATAATATTTCAAAGCTCTAACTACATCCAAAGAATGCAACGATCTCTCCTTAGAATTCTTAGGATTAGGACACAATGAAGGAACCACAATTTCTCTACTAATGTTGTTAGAGTTCACAACTTTAGGTAAAAATTTAAATGAAGTTCGCAACACCGCCTTATCCTGATGAAAAATCAGAAAAGGAGATCCACAAGAAATAGCAGATAGCTCTGAAACTCTTCTAGCAGAAGAGATGGCCAAAAGGAACAAGACTTTCCAAGAAAGTAATTTAAATGTCCAGAGAATGCATAGGTTCAAACGGAGGAGCTTGTAAAGCCCTCAGAACCAAATTCAAACTCCAAGGAGGAGAGATAGACTTAATAACAGGTTTGATATGAATCAAAGCCTGAACAAAACAATGAATATCAGGAAGATTAGCAATCTTTCTATGAAACAACACAGAAAGAGCAGAAATTTGTCCTTTCAAAGAGCTTGCAGACAAACCCTTATCCAGACCATCCTGAAGAAATTGTAATATTCTAGGAATTCTAAAAGAATGCCAGGAAAAATGATGAGAAGAGCACCAAGAAATGTAAATCTTCCAGATTCGATAATATATCTTCCTAAATACAGCTTTGCGAGCCTGTAACATAGTATTAATTACAGAGTCAGAGAAACCTCTATGACTGAGAATCAAGCGTTTAATCTCCATACCTTCAAATTTAAGGATTTGAGATCCTGATGGAAAAAAGGACCTTGCGATAGAAGGTCTGGTCTTAAAGGAAGAGTCCACGGTTGGCAAGAAGCCATTCGAACAAGATTCGCATACCAAAACCTGTGAGGCCATGCTGGAGCCACCAGCAGAACAAACGAACGCTCCTTTAGAATCTTGGAAATCACTCTTGGAAGAAGAACTAGAGGCGGAAAAATATAGGCAGGATGATACTTCCAAGGAAGTGACAACGCATCCACTGCCTCCGCCTGAGGATCCCTGGATCTGGACAGATACCTGGGAAGTTTCTTGTTTAGATGAGAAGCCATCAGATCTATTTCTGGAAGACCCCAGATTTGAACAATCTGAAGAAATACCTCTGGGTGAAGAGACCATTCGCCCGGATGTAACGTCTGGCGACTGAGATAATCTGCTTCCAAATTGTCTATACCTGGGATGTAAACCGCAGAAATTAGACAGGAGCTGGATTTCGCCCAAGCAAGTATCCGAGATACTTCTTTCATGGCCAGAGGACTGTGAATCCCCCCTTGATGATTGACATATGCCACGGTTGTGACATTGTCCGTCTGAAAACAAATAAACGACTCTCTCTTTAGAAGAGGCCACGACTGAAGAGCCCTGAAAATCGCACGGAGTTCCAAAATGTTGATTGGTAATCTCACCTCCTGAGATTCCCAAACCCCCTGTGCTGTCAGAGACCCCCATACAGCTCCCCAACCTGTCAGACTTGCATCTGTTGAGATCACAGTCCAGGTCGGAAGAACAAAAGAAGCCCCCTGAACTAAACGATGGTGGTCTGTCCACCACGTCAGAGAGTGTCGTACGTTCGGTTTTAAAGATATTAATTGAGATATCTTTGTATAATCCCTGCACCACTGGTTCAGCATACAGAGCTGAAGAGGTCGCATGTGAAAACGAGCAAAGGGGATCGCGTCCGATGCAGCAGTCATAAGACCTAGAATTTCCATGCATAAGGCTACCGAAGGGAATGATTGAGACTGAAGGTTTCGACAAGCTGATACCAATTTCAGACGTCTCTTGTCTGTCAATGACAGAGTCATGGACACTGAATCTATCTGGAAACCTAAAAAGGTTACCCTTGTCTGAGGAATCAACGAACTCTTTGGTAAATTGATCCTCCAACCATGTTCTTGAAGAAACGACACAAGTCGATTCGTATGAGATTTTGCTAAATGTGAAGACTGAGCAAGTACCAAGATATCGTCCAAATAAGGAAATACCACAATACCCTGTTCTCTGATTACAGATAGTAGGGCACCAAGAACCTTTGTAAAAATCCTTGGAGCTGTTGCTAAGCCAAACGGCAGAGCCACAAACTGGTAATGCTTGTCTAGAAAAGAGAATCTCAGAAACTGATAGTGATCTGGATGAATCGGAATATGCAGATATGCATCCTGTAAATCTATTGTGGACATATAATGCCCTTGCTGAACAAAAGGCAGAATAGTCCTTATAGTCACCATTTTGAATGTTGTATTCTTACATAATGATTCAATATTTTTAGATCCAGAACTGGTCTGAAGGAATTCTCCTTCTTTGGTACAATGAATAGATTTGAGTAAAACCCCAGACCCTGTTCCAAAACTGGAACTGGCATAATTACTCCAGCCAACTCTAGATCTGAAACACATTTCAGAAATGCTTGAGCCTTCACTGGATTTAAAGGAACGCGAGAAAGAAAAAATCTTCTTGCAGGGGGCCTTATCTTGAAACCTATTATGTACCCTTGTGAAACAATGTTCTGAATCCAAAGACTGTGAATCGAATTGATCCAAATTTCTTTGAAAAATCGTAATCTGCCCCCTACCAGCTGGGCTGGAATGAGGGCCGCACCTTCATGTGGACTTGGGAGCTGGCTTTTGCTTCCTAAAAGGCTTGGATTTATTCCAGACTGGAGATGGATTCCAAACTGATACTGTTCCTGTAGGGGAAGGATCAGGCTTTTGTTCCTTATTGTGACGAAAGGAACGAAAGCGATTAGCAGCCCTATATTTACCTTTAGATTTTTTATCCTGTGGTAAAAAAGTTCCTTTCCCCCCAGTAACAGTTGAAATAATAGAATCAAACTGTGAACCAAACAATTTATTACCTTGGAAAGAAAGGGAAAGCAAAGTTGACTTAAAAGACATATCTGCATTCCAAGTTTTAAGCCATAAAGCTCTTCTAGCTAAAATAGCTAAAGACATATACCTGACATCAACCCTAATAATGTCAAAGATGGCATCACAAATAAAGTTGTTAGCATGTTGAAGAAGATTAACAATGCTATGAGAATTATGATCTGTTACTTGTTGTGCTAAAGCCTCCAACCAGAAAGTTGAAGCTGCAGCAACATCCACCAAAGATATAGCAGGTCTAAGAAGATTACCTGAACATAAATATGCTTTTCTTAGAAAGGATTCAATTTTCCTATCTAAAGGATCCTTAAAGGAAATACTATCTGCCGTAGGAATAGTAGTAAGTTTAGCAAGAGTAGAGATAGCCCCATCAACCTTAGGGATTTTGGCCCAAAACTCTAATCTGTCAGATGGCACAGGATATAATTTCTTAAACCGTTTAGAAGGAGTAAATGAATTACCCAGATTATTCCATTCCCTGGAAATTACTTTAGAAATAGCATCAGGGACAGGAAAAACCTCCGGAATAACTTCAGGAGATTTAAAAACCGTGTTTAAACGTTTAGATTTAGTAACAAGAGGACCAGAATCCTCTATTTCTAATGCAATTAAGACTTCTTTAAGTAAGGAACGAATAAATTCCATTTTAAATAAATATGAAGATTTATCAGTATCAATCTCTGAAACAGAATCATCTGAACCAGAGAAATCATCATCAGAAACAGAATCAGAATGATGATGTTCATTTAAAAGATCATCTGAAAAATGAGAAGTTTTAAAAGACCTTTTACGTTTACTGGAAGGAGGAATAACAGACATAGCCTTCTTAATAGATTTAGAACAGGAACACCCTGAGTATTAGCTGTTGATGGAACAGCAACAGGTAATGGAACACTACTAAAGGAAAACTTATCTGCATTAGCAAGTTTATCATGACATTCATCACAAACAACACCCGGAGGAACATTTACCACAAGTTTACAGCAAATACACTTAACTTTGGTAGATCCAGCATCAGGCAGCTATTTTCCAGGGTCAATCTGACCCTGATTCACGGTCAATCTGAGACATCTTTCAATATGTAATAGAAAAAACAACATATAAAGCAAAATTGATCAAATTCCTTAAATGACAGTTTCGGGAATGGGAAAAAATGCCAATGAACAAGCTTCTAGCAACCAGAAGCAATAAACAACTAGACTGAAATAATGTGGAGACAATAAAGACGCCCAAATTTTTTAGCGCCAAAAAAAAGACGCCCACATTATTTGGCGCCTAAATGCTTTCTGGCGCCAATTGACGCCGCATCCGGTGACGCTGACATTTTTGGCGCAAAAAAACGTCAAAAACATGACAACTTCCGGCGACACGTATGACGCCGGAAATAACAAAGAAAAAATTTGCGCCAAAAAAGTCTGCGCCAAAAATTACGCAAAAAAATGAAGCATTTTCAGCCCCCACGAGCCTAACAGCCCACAGGAAAAAAAGTCAAATTTTTTAAGGTAAGAAAAAATTGATAATTCATATGCATTATCCCAAATAATGAAACTGACTGTCTGAAATAAGGAATATTGAACATCCTGAATCAAGGCAAATAAATGTTTAAACACATATATTTAGAACTTTATATAAAAGTGCCCAACCATAGCTTAGAGTGTCACAAAAAATAAGACTTACTTACCCCAGGACACTCATCTACATATAGTAGATAGCCAAACCAGTACTGAAATGAGAATCAGTAGAGGTAACGGTATATAAGAGTATATCGTCGATCTGAAAAGGGAGGTAAGAGATGAATCTCTACGACCGATAACAGAGAACCTATGAAATAGACCCCGTAGAAGGAGATCATTGAATTCAAATAAGCAATACTCTCTTCACATCCCTCTGACATTCACTGCACACTGAGAGGAAAATCGGGCTCCAGCCTGCTGCGAAGCGCATATCAACGTAGAATCTAGCACAAACTTACTCCAAGGGAGGCAAAGTTTGTAAAACTGATTTGTGGGTGTGGTGAGGGGTGTATTTATAGGCATTTTGAGGTTTGGGAAACTTTGCCCCTCCTGGTAGGAATGTATATCCCATACGTCACTAGCTCATGGACTCTTGCTAATTACATGAAAGAAATATAAGGATGAAATCATGCGACAGCTATGCGATGTATATGAAAAGCTTAGTGGTAATCCCACAGAAAATGTATATAAGGCATTATTAAATTTTTTGAATACAGGCTTAAATGACATCTTGACACAAAAAATGTATAAATTCCTTACCCCACTGTACCCCATGACACCTGTGTTTTATGTTGTGCCGAAGGTCCACAAAAGGCTTATAGACCCTCCAGGCAGGCCCATAGTGGCCGGTATAGACTCCCTTTTAAGCCCCACTGCTCAACTTCTGAATAAAGTATTGGCACCCCTTGTAACACAAGGAAAATCATACATTAGGGATACTGTACAATTTATAGAAAAGATCATACAGGATATGGATGGGGAGATTGTACTGGCAACTTGGGATGTCAATTCCCTATATACAGTCATCCCACATGCTGTAGGGGT